>NW_019394623.1:0-61516 GCF_000612105.2 Orussus abietinus | reverse complement strand
CTTTTTTAGCTTGATGGGGAAGATTGTTCTGCTTAAATTGATCTCTCGAGCTAGTGGCTGCGATTTTTTTCGGAGGAGGTACAGGGTTTTAGAGTTTTTGTGAGGAGTTCATCTCTTTTTTAGCTTGATGGGGAAGATTGTTCTGCTTAAATTGATCTCTCGAGCTAGTGGCTGCGATTTTTTTCGGAGGAGGTACAGGGTTTTGGAGTTTTTGTGACAGTATTGTAACAGGTGGCAAGTGCATAAACTAACGTACGAAATCAGAGGGCAGCACACGGTGCGATCGCGCGACCCTGCCCGTGAGCAATCTCCCAACTCATCTCTGGCTATAGAGTCAGAGACAGAGATGAGTTGGAAGATTGCTCACGGGCAGGCCCTCGCTATCGCGTCTTGTGCTGCTCCTTGGCGGAGGCTATGGACGGCTAATGCATTTACCACCTGATACCCCCCAATGGCGGCCCAATTCAAGGATCCTCCTCATCTCTGCTCCCAACTCATCTCTGCGATAACAAATATCGTTTAACATCTTTTAACATCTGTTACCAAGAAGTCCAGCAAGATCTGCAGCTATGAACTATCCTTGATGACTTGAAAAAAAAATAAATCCTGTTGTAATAAACCTAGAAAGGGGCACAAAGGATAGGCAAAACAGAACATTCAACAAAATTCAGGAAGTCTGAGATTAGACAGCAAAAAAAGTTACTAAAAGTCAAGAATATTAATGGTAGATCGATCTCGTTAAATTGACTGAACTGGTATTTTTCATATTACTAAGTAGGAAAAAATCCATTTAAATGTAGAATCGACAAAATATAATCGAAATGATCGTTTGCCGTCTCTTGTCCGTCAATCCTGACAAAGTGACAGAAAAAAATAAAAGGGACAACGTGGCCAAAAAATGAATTGCTGTCCGTTCGAAAAAACGAAAGGCCATCGTAGTTACCTTCTTCTTAAGGGGCTGCTCGTCTCCGTCAGAAACGCCTAGAAATATCTAGAAACATCTAGAAACGCCTAGAAACGTAAAGAAACGCCTCTGGAACGCATATCTCCTTTGAAAAAAATCGCGGCCACTCGCTCGAGAAATCAATTTGAAGAGAACAACTTTCCCCGTCGAGCTACTGTGGTCTTAGTTACAAAAAAAATTCATCGGGGGTTGGGCAGCCCGAAAACCGGTAGAAAAAGTCATGGACCCCTCAGAAATGTTTCAAACGCTGTATCTCCTCTAAAAAAAAAATCGCAGTCCCTCACTCGATAGATCTATTTGAAGGGAAGGATCTTCCCCGTCGACATGTGGTGATAGTAGATGCGGAGAAAATTGGCCATGGGCAGGGCATCCCGAAAACGGACTCAAAACGTCATGGACCCTTCAAAAAAGCTTGAAACCCTGTATCTGCTATCGCGATTGTGCGAGCCCCCACCAGAAATGTGTTGCGCCGCTATTGAGGGGTAATAGGTGGCAAGTGCGCAAACCGCCTGCATGCTTCACCGAGGGCAGCAGAGAACGCGATCGCGCGACTCTGCCGGTGAGCAATCTCCCAAATCATCTCTGCGACGAATACTGTATTCTTAGAACTCTATTAGATTAAAGTAAATTGAAGCTGCACTGAGAAGTTTACATATTTCCAGTTTAAAAGCCTGATCCTATATCCAAAGAACAGATGACGCTATTAGAAGTAATTATATCTTTTCTGTTGCATACTGGCAGAAACTTCTTCTAAAAAAAATTTGTATACTGCTACACCACATTCACAATGCCTTTGTGTTGTGCAATTTCACATTTGAACGAAAATCTTGATTGAAGCAATATCGTACTATTTCGTTGTAAAGAATGTTGACTTGATTTATAGAAGACCTCTTATTTACTATTTTTTCCTATAACATAAATTTGCTATTTAATAGTGAAATACAAACGGTAAAATGTATTTTCAATATCAATTGCGTATCCAAGGAACTATAAGTCGAGATGAAAAATGAAACCTCAACAAACTCCTTGCCTTTCAGGAACTATCAACTCGAAGAGGCAATTTCTGGCTATTAATTCTATGTATCGAAAAAGGTTACTCCATCAGCCATTTCACTTTAGAAGGGCCACCGTGAAATCAAACGGTATCAGCATCCTCAAATCAGTAACTTTCAAGAAATGACCGGCCGAACTTCGAGCTTGTAGAGAATTTTCCAGGTATATTTTCGTAATTCTGAGATGCACGAAGTATAGGTACATAAATCGTCTGTTTTTCTCGCCGGAATGGCAGCCAGGTGCAGGGGAGAATGCCAGAGGAATTGCGGAGGCTTCCGGTCAATTTCCGAAGGTGCGCCTATCCCTTTGGTTGGCTCGACCGAAGTAAACAAACTCTTTCCCGCATTCCTTTGTCCCCTCCAGGTTGGAGCACTCAAGGTCGCTTTCGTCCCTCCAGAAGAGTTGCACTTTTCACGGGGAAATGCAACGAAACCTCGACTATCTACGTGCAGGTAATAAAAATCATTAATTCCAGAAATTAGCCTACCCGTAGTGAGCCGTACCATGCATTGAACACATACCATAATACTATCATAGGTGTACTTTGGAGCTATTCTAGCAGCAACTCTTCGGTTGGGAAATCGCGTACCATGGATGTATAGCAGTTGACTGTTGCATGCATCGTGAACATATACGTACTTCGATGTACATTGCTTCCACGCGGTGCACATGTCATTAACCATAAATGTATACGTGGAAAGCGTGCGAAGAAAACCGACATTGCTTCAGCTGTTGCTTTAAGTGAAGTTGTAAAAATTCCTAACATAATGATACGTCGATCTTAATGGTGAGCCAAAGTAAAGACTTCAAACGCTGCAATTACCGCAGCACAAAGAAAACGGGATAATTGGAAAAGGGAGTCATACAATGGAAAATCAGAAAACAGTGACTCCAATCCCAGAATAGAAGCCACGGATAAGAATCCCATACTCTTGATGTGTCGCGTTACACGACATATCCTTGAGGGAATATATACCACGTAGCTAGAATCCTGCGAAACCTGTTCAGCTGTTATCTACCGTTAAATTCGCCTTCGAACCTGATTCAACGCGTTGGAAGGCAAGAAATACAGGATGCCCTAAAAGAAAAAGCATAATCGTCGCCTCAAAATCTGGCAAAGAACGCAGAATATGAAATCGTGCCACCTGCTGCACCTCTGCCTCGGGGAGGTGCCTTTCAATTTTTGGGGGCGTTTTTGAGTCCATCTTTTGGGTGTGCGAAAATCGCCCGCTCGGCAGAGCGGAACCCTGAAATAGCTTGCCGATATGAGTGACCGTAGTGAAAGGCCGCTCGAGAAACGCCTTTATACGTTCGCCTTCCCTCTCTCTTCCCTGGCTCGGTGGGTCTCCGGTTTTCCACTTCTACCGAGAGGACCGCTGGCAGTGGTTGTGCCGGTAGTTGAGCAGTGGTAGTAGAGGCTGGCAGACTGGGAGCTAGTAGTGGTGGTTGCTTCACGTCGAAATCCCCGTTATGTCCAAGTCCGCGAACCTCCGGAGAGAGCACGGAGCGCACCTCTGCGCGCCTCGGAGTCCTGAAAGGCCTCAGCCTCCGCCCGCGGGACCTACTAATTTTTATTAGTGTTACGTCCTTGTCCAGGCGAGCCTCCGGACCGCCTTCGGCCTCTTCCAACTCACCTGTGGAGACAGTAGCTGCCAGTAACGCGAGTGTCGAGTGCTCACCAGCGGCGGATGCCGCCTCTACCTGCGGAGACTTCAATGCGTGGAGGCCGATGCCACGGTGAATCGGCGGTCATGTTCGGTATTTTCTGAGCCCCGGAACTTCGGAGTCCCACGAACTCAACATGCCTCATCTTACGCGACTCCAGTGACCGACCTGACCTCGAAACGTCCAGGATCCCGTGACGTGGAATCAATCATGGCGTAAGTTATCCCGAATTATTAGCAATTTTACTGAGGGACAATGGAGGGAGATCGGCATCATGTTCTATCCTATATGAATAAACGATGCATTTTTATTTCTATTTGAACGAACGTTGTATACTTTTTCGTCGTTTAGCCTGCAAGTGGTCTTAAGTAACTGCAAATATTATATCTGCTTGGCAAATTGATTTAGAGGCGAGGTTTGAAACGCCTCAATCAAATGGTACCCGGCTACTCGGACGTTGTGCTTTTATTCTCATGCAGAGGTGATCGAGAAAGACGTGGATTATTACGCGTTTAATCATTTTATTCTAGTATACTTGAAGTTAAAGGAAATTCTTGGAAGGTTTAACTAAGGCGTTCGTTACCTTCAAAACAAGGAAGGTCGGCTGCTTCCGACATGTGGAAGATACAACAGGGGTAAATTTACGATCGGGGTGTTGCCGAGGGTTTACCGCTCGAGACGATGATGCAACTGTTGTAAGGCATATGAGATGTATAACGGTAGTGTTGTACTGTTACACTCTTTGAACTGAGTATTTAGAAAACAGCCTATGTCCATTTTTTTTTACGTAATGAGAGATGTCTGTGCAAAGATTCGTTTATTTTAAGACCCTGAAAAAAATAACTGAATGAATATTAGACGATGTAAAGTTGACGTAAATAAAATAATTTAAAGGATATAGTCGGTAATTGAGAAAGGGGTTTTACCAAATTTCTAATAATGGTACCTGCAGTTTAATTTGTGCAGTGTTGGCCAATGACTTCGGCTGTGCCTCGTAGTAATTATTATGCGACCGATTACTTGCTAGAGCGTCGTGACATATATACTAAGTGCTGACTTTTAACAAGGCACGTCTTGTGAATGCAATGAATAAAATAGCAGCCCGACTCTCTTGTTAAGTGGCTCTAAACATTTTGCCCACTTTCTCGAGTAATTATCACCGTGCATACATATGCGATGTACCTCGCAAATTACGTTCCGATTGTCCCGTTTTCCATTTTGTTACAATCGTGACAGGATATTAATGACATTTATGTATAAACTTGTGATTTCCAGTAGAAACGAATATTTTCCATTAAATCATACGCTCTAAATGCAGTGGTGCGGAGATAACCAATTTTGTCACTTCAAGGAAATGGTGCCGGATCAGGATTATTGAAAGTAATTAAAATCTAGATGCAAACCCGCACCACCTGTTCTCTAGTGAAAGTTGGAAGCATACGCACTTAGTAAAGTATATATGCGTTAGACTCGAGATGAAACGTCCACCTTCGAATACGCATTGAAAGTACATGAATTCTTAAGAGTGAAATTGTTGAATGTCGAGAGGCTGCTTAGCTAACGAATGGAAAAACGACTGCAATAATTTATCGGCAACGTGTTGTCATATCGAAATGATTGAAAATTGTTCGATTATTTTTTAACTTTCTACCGGATGACTTACCTGGGCGTTTATTCGACTCGAGGTTTGCTCTCAGCTGGCAATGAGCGTCGAAGTGAAGAAATGCAGACAGTCACGATGACGACATATTCACTTGCCCAGAGTATAATTTAGGTGCATTACTATTTACATTATGACCTACGTTACACCATGTGTTGGTGCATACAGAAGCGAAGAGAAACGGAGAGCATTGCGTGGAACACTTTTTACATACAGGGCGAATCGAATGATGATGCGAATATTTGCAACCTTGAATTGATTACGCACTACCTCGGGATTCTCTCTGAGCACTGGCATTGTGAAATGAAAAATGAAACGCTCGTCTTTGTAATGGCAGTATTTTATCTTAGAGTCGCACCAAACTTCCTCCGAGAAAGTGGAGAATAATAAGTTTATACAATTTCGCGATTCAAGATAATAATATTCACACACAAATTGCTCGTTCTTTTTCCCAATTAAAACAAAGATTTCCCGTTATGGTTGCTCCACTGTAGAAAGGCAGGAAGCCCAACCCAATGTTTACGACTACATCTATTTCCCTTGCACATTTCGTTCCGTGGTGCCCTGCAATCATTATGAGCCTAACGACTTTTAACGGTGAAAACTCCTCGCTCCTTGAAAGAGGCTTTTAAACGCCGTAAATCATAATAATCTCTGGCGCTTCGGTCGTTTAAATTGCATTAGAGAAGCATGCTCGATCCCCAAAAGACCTTGTGCAACCTATGCAAGTCTGCTGAAACCTCGAGAACATTAAACGCTTTCATTTTTTAAAATTCTTTAACCTTTAGGAAACTCCGTGGAATCTTCTAAAACTGCAAAATCGACAGAAGTCTGAGGGGTCGTGGTTTGGATTTCAGGAGGTGGCTGCTGTTCGGGGTTTTCCTGGCTACGGGGATTTTGTCTACCCTAGGCCAATGGAGACCCTGCGTCGAACTGAAGAGGGATCTTCATGTGCCCTGCAAATGCAGCCTATCTTCGAATCACCAAAGAGCTCTTCGTATGGATTGTGACCGAGTGATCCTCACTCGAGAATCCCTGGATGGTCTAAAGGGTCAGCCGATAGTTTCCCTAAGCCAGAAGCAATGCGGCTATCATAGCCTCCCCGAGAACCTCCTCGGCGTAGGTCTTCCTCTGGAAAAATTAGACCTATCGAACAATGCCATTTACCGATTGATGGATCGCGTTTTAAAATCATTGAGGAACCTGCGAGAGCTCAGACTAGCTGGAAACCTACTAGGAGACAATTTGAACCCAATATTCTCCAGCAACGAATTCCACGACATGTCCGAGCTTAGGCTCCTCGACCTCAGCAGCAACGGGTTGCGCAGCATCGAGGAGGGCATGTTTAAAGGTTGCTGGAACCTTGAGGAGATCTACTTGGACGACAACAATATGACTACGGTACCCGTTGTCTCGTTGAAGGGCCCAAAGTCCATCAGGGTACTCTCCTTGTCCGGCAACAAAATCGGTAAATTTCAGTCATGATTTTGTTAGCATGGAAGTAATGAAATCCAGATGAAGAATTGATTTCATTCTTTCTTAGTTGTGACGATGATTTATTAACGTAAATTATTTTCTCATTGTGATTTTTACCAGATTCCATCGTTCGAGGAACATTTACTCCACTAGGAGAATCTTTACTGCGTCTTGACTTGAGCAACAATGAATTGTCTCATATAGAGGATGGAGCACTTTCCGGCCTGGACAATTTGCTTATCTTCAACATCTCCCACAATGACCTCGCGCGATTCAACAGCGACGTTTTCAAGGGTAACTCAATCGCTATCTGGCTCCTGACTGGTTGAACATAATGATTTCTAAGGCAATTGTTGCCGTTGATGCCTATTCTCTCCTGAGAAATGGAGCGCTATTCTTTTCCTCTTCTCTTCTAAACTGAAACACCCGCGCCGACGGTTCGTGGGAAAAGAAAAAAAGATCTTCACGTCCTGCAACGCCCGTTTCAAGTTGCCAGTCGGCGGTTACGACCTAGGAAGAACAATGAACTTTAGATAGCGTGTTCTCACGGGGCAGCACCTCCCCGTAAACTTTTGCCGGAGTTTCACGAGACTGAAACGACCATTCGATGATCCCGCTGTGTTTTATAGTCTTTTCACAGTATTTCCGCAATTTTCTAATAAGAGGTAAAGTTCTAAGGAAAAAAGATATACCCGACGCAAACAAAAAAGGCAGTGTTGGACAACAACGAGGAAACTGTTGATCGGAGGTTTAACATGTTTGCAGGGGCATATAATTTGCAGCAACTGGATCTGTCCGCAAACTTTCTTCAAGATTTCCCCTCGGACGCACTCAGGCACTTGGAGGACTTGAAGTTCCTGAATATTTCTAACAATCTGATCACCGTAAGTTCCAATAAATTCATCATTATAGGATTGTTCATCATTCACTTATTGCATTCCTTTTTTAATTTGTAGGTAATAGAACGAACTCACCTGTCGCGGTTGACGGAGTTACAAGTATTGGATCTGAGCCGAAACAACATTGGACGCTTGGGCGTGAACACGTTTTCCAGCCTTTCCTCTCTGACTCGACTTGATTTAAGTCTGAATGCACTCCGCACTGTACGTATAAAAGAATACTACCTAAAAATAATTTACTTCAGTGTTTAAGCTGATTTGTTAATAATCCGTTCTTTGTGATGTATTTTCCAGATCGAGGAGTCATCTTTTGAGGGATTGACCAAACTGAAATGGTTGTCTCTGCAAGACAACAATATTTTATTGGTACCAGCATCTGCCCTCGCACGATTGCCATCGCTTTCTTATTTGCACGTAGAATTCAACCGTATAGCAGCATTATCCACGGAATTATTGCGATCAACGACACCAACTTTGATCAGCCTAGGGCTGACTGGAAATCTGGTTCGGGAAATTCCTTCGAAGCTGTTCAACAACTTCAAGAACTTAGTTAGCCTCGAATTGGGCAGTAACATGCTCTCGTCTGTTTCGCAAACCACTTTTAGTGGTCTGGAGGATACATTATTGAATCTGGACCTTTCCTTCAATCGGCTAACCAGTATCAGTGAGTTGCCACTCAGAAATCTGGTATCCCTAAATCTGGCGGGTAATCAACTGAAGAAAGTGTCTCCTGAGACGTTTAAGTACCTATCCGGATTGCAGTATTTAAACCTCAGCAGTAATCCTCTCTACGGAGGTTTTCCACCAGTTTTCCCCTCGTCGTTGACGACCATGGACATATCCTATACCGGGCTGAAAATATTGCCAGCGGTTCTGCTATTGAATTTAGATTCTCTGAAGAGGATATCGTTGTCAGGGAATCACCTGCAAGAGATCTCAGAGGGTACCTTTCAGCAGCTTTACAACCTGTCATCGATAGATCTTTCTTATAACGACATTGACAACGTCGCCAATGGCGCTTTCGCTGGACTGATCCATTTGTACAGGCTCAACTTAAAAGGAAACAAATTGACCTCCTTTGCAGGAGAGTACTTCAGCACAGGTACGGGCTTGGAAGTGTTGGATTTATCGGACAATCAGATTCGTCACCTATCGGCCACGTCTTTTGCGATACACCCACGGCTGCGAGACATCAATCTATCTGGGAATCAGTTTGCCCAGTTCCCAAGTGACTTTATTAAGCCTCTCCAGTTCTTAGAAATCGTGGATCTGTCGCAGAACAACCTTCGAAGCATCGGGGAATTTTCCTTCTCCCAAGTTGGACGACTTCGAAAGCTGGACCTGTCGAAAAATAAAATAGAGTTCGTGGAAGAGCTGGCTTTCCACAATTCCACGCAACTTCAGACTCTGGACTTGTCGGAAAATAACATAGAAACCCTCAGCGAGCGGGCAATGGAAGGTATGATTCGTTTGGAACAACTCAACCTACAAGACAACAAGCTGTCCTCTCTACCGGAAACTGTTTTCGACACATCGAGGATTCAATCGGTGGAACGGATTAATTTAAAGGGAAATCAGTTCAACGAGATTCCAGTTAAAGTACTGCAGAGACAAGCGTCTTCGCTGATAAGCCTAAACATGGCCAGAAATAAAATCGTAGAAGTATTCACTCAGGACATCTTAAATAATGTAAAAGAACTGGACCTTTCCGAAAACCCTCTCAGCGAAAACGCAATTCGGGGTATCCTAGGAGAGGCGAAAATTTTACGCTCGTTAAACCTTGCAAACACTGGCATTAAAAATATCACAAGGCTGGAAGCACCATTTCTGAAGTTTTTGAATTTATCCGGGAATAATATAACCGACATCAAGACATCGGCATTAGAACGCACCACGTTATTGGAGATTCTTGATATCTCCAAGAACAGTATGGCTGATTACGTCGATCTGATCAACACATTCAAGGTGCTTCCCGTGCTCAACACCTTGGATATTTCGGGTAATGCCGTAAAAACCATCAATGACAGCAGTTTTATTGGCCTGGAGTCTCTGCGAACGTTGAAGATGATTAACCTATCCGAGTGTACGAGAATAGAGAAGAGTTCTTTCAAACTTTTGGGCAAATTACGTGCCTTGTATGCTTACGGGTACCCAAGACTTGGCTACTTCGACGTACAAGGAATCCTGAAAGATATGCACAATCTTAGGGAACTCGACGTCGAAATAAAGGACTCATCTGTTGGAAACGAGCAGCTTTCTCTGAGAACTCATCCCCGCCTGAGGAGATTGACTTTACGAGGAGAAAGGCTGCGAAACATTTTATCAAGTTCGTTAGTTGGAGTGCGAAGTCCGGAACTGTTCATCGGCCTCAAGAACACCTCGATCGCCTCAATACCAGCAGCCGTATTTTTCCCTGTCCCCAGATCAACAAAAGTCGAGCTGGATATAGCTGGCAGTTTGTTTTCGACCATCTCGGCTCAGTTTGTTGCAGCTTTGGACGAAAGACGAGGAACGGTTTCGTTACTCGGACTGAATTCAAACCCAATTACTTGCAACTGCGATGCAAAGCATTTGTGGCGCTGGTTAAGGTTTCCTAAAGGTCCAAGGAACAATCCCGAAGTCACTTGCATGACGCCGGATTACCTGGCTGGTCGTATTCTAACGGATCTGAACGAGGACCAGCTTTCATGCGAGCAAACCACATCTTCCACGACTCAGACCACGGAAACCACAAGGGTGACTAAGTCGACCACTCCGGAGCCTGAAATTATATGGACGGTAGCCCCTACATTACAAGAGAATCGCAACAAGCATCACAATAACGACCTAGGGAGTAACTCCATGGGAACCTCAACGGGCACGGACGACACTTTAATCATCGGCATCGTGGGAGGCGTGGTAGCTTTTATAGCGATAGTGGTGATCATCATTTGCATATGTCGACTGCGATGGAGCAGCCAAGTGAACGAAGCTCGCATGGCAGCTATGGCATCTAGCATCCACGAAGCCTCCATCAGACCCGGCAGTACTTATTCTGGAAAAATGAATCAAGAGCTGTATATGGGCTCCTATAACGGGTCAACTTTGGGAAATGGAAATGCCTTGGTAGGGTCCAACATGCCAGCTACTCCTGTCCAAATGTTGCCTTTTGTACCGCAGATGCACATGATGCCTGCCATGCATCCACCACCGCCTTCCCAGCACATGTACGGGTACTACGATAGTTCTCCTCTTCCCATGTACGTTACTTGTCCAACGGAAAACAAGTTTGACAGATAATCCATATGTGGGATTCACCGAGCGCAATGTGCGCGTGATCTTTTCGAAGTCGTGGCAAGATTTTTTTTGCACCTTGCAAAGAACTGAAAGGGATCACCCTTGCGGCTCCCTGTTTTAATTACTGATCGGAAGCAAATCGACTGGATTGCTGATAACCTTCGGGCGCTGTTTAAAAATTGTTGTAAGAGGATCATCAGACTTATTTTTTAATAGATGTATGTAGGTATTAAATACGACCACCCTGTTACTAATTGTTAGAAACATCGGTAGAAAGCTATATTTATGACATGCTCTTGTAGATGAAGAACAAAGTGAAAGTAGTATGAAAATATTAGAAATACAAAACCTTTTTCTAACAAGGATTCGTACTAGGTAGCAACTGCATGAGTCGCGAAAAAAATTAAAAATATGTCATTATGAAAGTATATTGTAATGTTGTCATGGAATGTAATCTACATCTTATCGGTGCTATAACGTTTAGTATCGCATTGTTCTACACGTTAAGGAATAAATTAATGATTGCGTTAATTTAACTGCAATCGAGAGTACAACATTATTTATATGTTAAATAAATGTAACGAGTCATTTTTACTTTGACAGTGCTTTCCTTTTTATCCTGTTATTTAAACTCTCAAAAATAATCTGAAGAGCCCTGCCAAAATAGGTGATAGTTTTTTTATTTCTTTTTTCCAATCTTGAATCACAATTGTATTTCTTTGCCACTTTGTAGATTTTAATTGAACGATATTTTCTTTCTAGTACATACCTCAACTGTATAATCGACAGAAATTTTATTTGGTCGACTACTAGTTTCATTCTTTATCACTGCGCAGTCTCCAGCAGCACTGTCGAGTGTGAATCATTGTTCAATTTTCACCAATAGCGAAGTGGCACTTGCAACTAGGTATTTTATGCCTTACAGCCTCGAGGTTGGCCGTGTGCAGTACTGGGTTACGGATTGGTTTACGTTTTCAAAAATTTAATCCTTAACCATGTCTTCAGGTACGTTTCGCAGTATTTATCGTTAAGTTAGTTAATGTTTTCAAAAGGTACAAAAAGATTTTGCTCTAAAAATTCTATTTGTAAGAGTTTTCGTTCCTTTTGTCATACCTAACCAAACTTCCTCAATGGGATGTGGCATGCTCGTGCTATCATGAATTGGTGTATATATGTATACCTGTTGAGATTTATGAAGAAAACTTTCATTGCTGTATTTAACTGCAAATTGCACTGCTTGATGTTATTTAGGCAAAAAAGGAAAGAAAAACAAGGTTAAAGAACAGAAAACCAAGTTGAAAACGCTACCGTTAACAGATTTTTTGGCCGATACTCCTGGTGCACATGTTAATGCTCCTATGAAATCATCAAGCTGGGCTGATGATGTCGAAGATGATGATTATGATGGTATGAAATTATTTTAGCACAAATGAAAGTTATAAATGCTATATGGTTCTCTTGTGTTAAAAAGAAGATGCAATAGATTATGATACGATGAATACATGATTTTTAAGATTATCATTAAGCTAGAAAGAAGAAAAAATATATATTTACAGACGATACCTTCAAATAGTAAAATAATGGTTTATATTATATGTAACAGATATGTATTCTTCAAGAAGAAATAAGAAACCAGTCGTTCTACCAACGGCCCCACGAGTTGCTCGAGGCCCTGGTATTGACGAAGAAAATATCCCAACAAATCCTCCATATGTAGCTTACATATCCAACTTGCCATATGAAGTAGATGAAGAAGTACTTGCTGAATTCTTTGCAGATATGAAGGTTTGTCTTGTATGCATATATGGTTAAGTATTGGATGATTATAAAAATATAATATAAATTTTTCAGATAGTTAATATGCGTCTTCCAAAGGATTCTTCCAAACTGAGAGGTTATGGCTATGTTGAATTTGAAGATCGCCAAACCTTAATTGAAGCATTATCTATGACAAACAGGGTATTTTTTATTACATTATTATAGTATTACAAATGCAGTAAAACCAATCATATTTTGAAAGCACAAAAATAATTTGAAAACAACAAAATTATATTTTATTATTTTATATAGACTATCAAGACACGACGTGTTAGAATTGAAGTATCAAACAGCAGCAATGATGATAGACGTTCTGGATCGAGAATGGGTCGAGACAGTTACAGAGATGATCCTGAACGTACTTCTGGAGATTGGAGAAGTGGTCCAAGAGAAGATTCGTCTGATAGAGACAGATTTCGCAGCTATGGTGGATTTGATAATAGAAGAGGAGAAGATAGAGAAGGTTTAGTACTTTTACTGCACCAAATTTGAACAAGCATAATTTTGAATATACAGAATTAATATGATATTGTTTTAATATACTAGCTGATGATAAACCTGGTGGTTGGCGTGAAGGAGACAGAGGAGGTTCAGCTTTTAGAGACAGACCAAGCTTTAGAGATGATGATAGAGACAAAGAATGGTCTCGCTTTGGAGATAGAGGAAATCGAGATCGAGGTGGTTTCAGAGAGGATGATAGAGACAGGGGCAGTAGCTTTGGTCCACGTCGTACTTATGGAGACTCCGATTGGGAAAAAGATCGTCGACCAGCAAGTGAAGATGCTGAGAGTAAGATAAAATTTTATAAATATAATAAATGTACTTCTGAACATAACTTATTAACATAGGATTTCTTTTAAAGGAGATGAACTTCGAACCAGACCAAAATTACAATTACAACCACGTTCGAAACCAATTGAGCCCATAACTGCAAAAGAGGATTCATCATCAAACGAAACCTCTGCACCAGCACCATCATCAGCACCAACTCCTGTTCCAGCAGTTAATATTTTCGGTGCTGCTAAACCTGTTGATACTGCTGCCAGAGAAAGAGAGATAGAAGAACGTCTTACTAGGTCTTATGCAGATACAAGATCTAGAGAAGAAGGGTGTGTACATAGTTAATTAATTTTAATTGGAGTTTGTACAAAACGAAAGCAAAGGAAAGACGTATGTATATAACTGTAAAGAGTAAGTTAAAGCCAAAACTTCGTATGTTTACAAATTGATATTTACAGTGACGATAAACGCGGAGCAAGAGAAGGTACTTGGGGCCGGCGCAATGAAGTAAGTTTTCTTTTTTTAATTGAGTATATAAATATTTAAAGAATTTACTTCATAACGCTTGTAACTTCAACTTTTTCTAGGATGGCCGTGATGACAGAGAAAGAAGACCTCGTCCGACCTGGAGATCAGATGAAGACCGAGAGAGACCAATGGAAAGACCAGCTCAGAGTCATTCAACTTCTGCTCGATCTGGTGATGTTATAAATTAACTAAGTTGAAATAAATTATTTTTATTTAATATTTAATACTAACGTGATTGAAAAAGAAGAAACAATAATAAAATATATTACAGATAGTCTTACTAAATTAGACCAACGCTCAGAGTCAAGAGAATCTTCAGGTTCTCGTGCTGCTCCATCAACTCGTGGCACTGATAAACCAGACGATTCTGAAGAATCTAACGAGAGGTATGAGTTATACTAAATTATGCAATAAAGCTTATCAATAAATAAATATATAATTTTAACTTTTACATTCCTATCAAAATAAAATCTGTTTTAGTACGGTGCACAAAGAAAGAGATAGAGAAGATGACTCAGATAAAATCCCAGTGGCCAGTGAGCAAGCTCCAGTGAGTAACATTGTCATAGAAAAATTATTAATCCAATAATTTCTAACTTTCGAGTATGTCGAGCTTGATATAATTAAGAATAGCATCATAGAAGTTGTTTACCGTTTTAATTTTTTAAATATATTCCTTATTATCAAATGTTACAGAACTTCGTAGCTTCCAATAAGTATTCCGTGCTACCTTCTGATGAAGAACCAGATAATGCTGATGATTAGTTCTGCTCATTACAATTTATATCATGGATTAAATTGTGCCACATGTATCACTATTGGTATACATTCGCATAATATAATTTGTTTCGCCTCAACTAAATGCTTGGCCAATCCATTTGAGTATTGGACATTGCCTATGTAGGGCATCATTACCGGAATTATTGTTGATTTGTATTTAATCTATTTTACTATTCCTAATATAACTCTTATCTATCAGACTATCCATTTTATATTTCGTATGGATGTTCAATACTTTAAGATGAATATAAGTTGAAATTGCCATTGTAAGGTGGTCGGTTATATTGATCACGGTGTTTGAATCTAGGTACAATTGCAGTTGCAACATTAGGAATTGGGAATTTATACTTGATATTTAGTCTGGTGTACAGTTGCTTTGAGTATATTGTACCATATGTGACTCATGTACATGTAACATAACTTTATCAATTTAAAAAGGAAAAAGGCGATTAAAATAATAAATATACTGGATGCTCGAAGACACATGCGCTTTCCCATTTTATCTTTAAATTTGTTGTAATATACTTTAATGTAAGTTTGCATGCATTTTTTTTCCAATATTGTCATCTGAAAATATACTGTGATGTCTGAAATAACTTGGATGTTGATTCTTTCAAACTTGCTACATTTTCTAATTTAACATCCTTTTGAAGAGTAGCCCAGTAAAAATATATGTAAAGTGGTCCAAAATGACAAACTGCACGAATAATTGCTTTTAGAATAGTGTCTCTCATTAAATATATTTATATTACATATTTACAATTGTTGTGTTTTATATTTGTAAATGCAAGCAAGCTCTAATAGGTTACTGTTGAGTGGTCTGCGCCAACTGCCGTAATTGCTTTAGTACTGTTTCCAATAATTTCTTTTTATCTCTCTCACTTTTTTTCAGTACCGAAAATACCGTTTTTTTATCAGCCTCTCTTAACCTGAAACACATTATATAAAGTAAGTAAGCGTAATTCCTAAATTCCAATGTATATACCATAAATGTATTTGAAACGCACTTTTCTAGTAATAGTACTGCCATGTTAGGCGGGACTAGATTATATTTACTGGACTCATGACCATAATCATGAAAATATGTAGGCCAATCCCAACTCATAAACAAATCAAGCAGTTGTCTAAGTTGTGCAAAGAACTGAAGCAATGTTCCCTCCGGTAATCCTATAACTGGTTCCGAAGCAGCGAATTCTGCAAGATTAAAAAAAAATTACATATTAAATTGATAATACATGTTCACATTATATCAATATTTTTAAATATCTCATTAGAAGAAACGTACGTTCACACTGTATTGTATCAAGATTTACTTGATGGAGGGCACCCATAGAAATTTGCTTTACATCTTCACTGATTAATATTCGAAGTATTGATTTAGCTATATGAGAACAAGCTGACTTGCACGCAACTTGCGCAACCTCTTCCTAAAAAATTGTTTTAACGATTAGATTGAATATAGATTGGTATAGTATCTATTTTAGATTTCTTCATCAAATACGGAATCAATTTTGTAATTACGAAAATGAAAGCTTACAGGTAGATTAGTGAAACATGTAAAAGTACTTTGAAGAAATGCTATTAAATCTGTAATGAAACCAGAAGCATGCCCTTGTGGTTCAGCTAAATTCCAGTCATAATTTTCTAACTCCAGAAATTCATCAAGCTTTTGCTTCAATTTATCGCAGATCTGCTTCTCAGCATCATCCCTCGCTACTCTGAACATAGCAGACTGAACTCCTCCAAAACTCAATTGGCCCTCATGTGGTGTACTAAATTTATTACATGAATATTATTTTAGTCGTGATGTTTATCATCATCAAAATCGTTGTACTCACCCAGTAATATTAGAAACAAATTCCTCTAAATATTTTGTTGAATCCTCCAGATAACCCGTGTTGATTATAATTTGTACAACTTGTAAAAGTGCCAAGGATGGCTTCCGAAAGAGCGACGTAAGACACCCACTAAATGTCCGTGTTAACAATAAATTGGTCGATTTCCGAATCATTTCATCTATCTCCGTTTGCGTTAAATTCAAGTCCTCCGAAAATTTAAGGCAAGCGTAAATGAATTCTTTTACTTGCTGATACACTTTAGGTACCATTGCTGAGAAGGGAAACTTTTTTGGAAAATCTGCCTGTTGCAGTTCTTCGTCATGGTATGGAAATGAACCAAGAACGTTATCATATTCCTCTTGTGATGAAACCTGTAAAAATTAAAAGTCTCAAAATTAGTAGATGCATGATATTGATAATATTAATCATAAAATAACTGATGTACTATAGAATATACACCTGGATTGGTAGGAAACTGTCCGCGTCCAAAATGTCCCTGAACACTTGAACCCAATGCTGCATCAAAACCTCATTGTAGTGCACTCTAATCTCTTGTAGCAAATCCCACAATTGTCCCACAGGATACCCGTAATTCTGTTCACCCAACAAAAAGCTTTAAGTAAAAATTACTCAAATTAACGATCAGTTTCTCCACAAAACATTACTCACTCTCAATGTTGTATTGAATAGCATTATTAAATTTTTTATTTTTAGAATCAGCACCGCATCCGTACAATAAGCCTGCAAAAAACTTTTCATTAGCTCAAACATCATATTATTCATTAAAATGTCCATTCTTGATAAAAAGTGAATATCAGTGAACAATTTGCAGTTTCGTAACTAATTTTAATTACCGAATGGGTTCGGAGGGCATTTACAATTTTAGACAGTGCCATAGACCACAGTTCCTCCAGATAAGCCCGTGTTGCCAATCCATTGCCAGTATTCAAAATATGATTTTCAACTACAAAAAATCCTAAGATTCCATAAATATATGATTGGTATCCTCCTATGCTTTCATGCTGTAATAACATCATACATTAGTAATGTTCCAATAGAATATCATACACTCAAAAAGAAATTTATTTTACCATATTTATGGGAGGCTGTAAAACTAGTCTAGCTTGTTGCTTCCTTTGCTGTCTGTAATAAGATTTAAAAGTATCACCTTCACCTAACACGGTATATATATGCATACAGCGATAAACAGGACTAAAGTCCATAAGGTCTTGTGCACTTAGTTCTTCTTCCGTGTCACCTATCGAGGAATTCAGTTGAGACTGCTTTTTCTTACGTCCAATAATTTCAGCCTCACTTGTTAACTGTTCAGCAGTCTAAGAATAAATTTTTGGTATTATTAGTTGTAATTACAATTAAAAAAAGTTCCAATTATAAATAACTTACATGTCGCATTGCAACATCTCCAATTTTTGGCGAATACTTTCTGATATTCTCTAGAAAGTCACGTAGATCAGACATTGAAGCATTTTTTATATTTTCACGTAACCTGTAAGGATAATGATATTTCATTAGTTACAATCATATTACTTACAAATATTTTGGCTAGATAGATAGCATAATAACTTACACTGGAATCTGTTCTGTAATTTGTAAAGAAAACCTATAGTTAGTAACCTTTGGAAGATCGTGATGTTCCAATTGTTCAAGAGTTTTAAGTGCAGGGTAGTAACGCTTATCTTTTAATTGTCTCTGCAACTTTGCATATGCAGCTAGTACAGGAAGACACATTGTTAAACTGTCTACAGCTGCTGCCATATTGCTTTCAACTTTTCGAGCATTTACCAATTCTTCTCTTTTTTCTATCACTTTAGATGTCGTTGCACTAATGTGTTTATCCAATTCTAATATCTGAACCTAATAAGATATAGTGTAATAATAAATATGTAACTGACATGATAAAATAGACTTGATATATTCAAACAAACTTTAAGTTGTTCTGCTTGGGAACGAACTCGCAGGAGTTCTCTTATAGAATCTATGAAGCCTTGATAATGATGATTACACATTCGCTCGATATCCTTGTCATGACTCTTAATTCTTTCAACCAATTTATCCATAAACTTTTGATGTTCATCTCCATCATATATTGCCCTGAAAAATAGAACAAATGGTAATTGTATTATGAAACCATGATTCCAATATTTGAAAACGCTTTTAGTATAGACCATGATATAGTAAATTTGACTTAAAATGAAACATCCATAAATGGCAACCTGATAACAAGACCTAAGCTGCTAATGTCACTTGATTCGATTTCCAACAATAAATGCTCATGTTTAGGGGCGACATTAGGAAGAATATTTTGTATTTGTGAAATTGACAATCTAGACATATTACAAGCCCTTCAGCTCCGAGCACGCCTCTACTCGGTTCTGACTGAGATACATATATATTTCCCTACATTCTGACCCTTTCAGTGCGCATATGCAGGAAAAATTCATGCATCTGCGTACGCGAGAATGTTCCAAAACCGCGGAATTCAGTACGCCCATGTTTACGCATTGTTTTGCAATTAAAAAAGATAAGGTACCGGAACGTTGGACCTAAATAATCGTCGATGCCCTCGATTTCTTGTATCAGAATGTCGTACTGCTGCATTCTCCCGGTTGACGTTCTGATCAGATATAAGATTAAAATATTATTTAGGCCGTATCCGAATTCGTCAAAAGTTACATCTAGTATATACGATCTGATACGATGAAATCCAACGTCTCCTAGAAGCCCATTGCTTGATCAAAATGCGGGATATCCAAAATAGTTCCGATTTGCGCCGCTTGGTCGCGCTATTGTCCACAAAAAAGAGTTTTACTGGAATTTGGTGAGGGAGGTGAGGAGGCGGACGGGTTAAAAGACCGCGGGATGAGAATGAGCCTTCGGCTCAAGGAAAGTGGGGAGCGGAAGACAGTACCTAACTAACCGAGTAGAGAATCTGGTAAAGACTAACAATTAGTAATATGAAATATACCAGTTCAGTAAATTTAACGAGATCGATATACCATCAATATTCTTCACTTTTAGTAACTTATTCGCTGTCTAATCTCAGACTTCCTGGATTTTTTTTTAATGTTCCGTTTTGCCTGTTTTTTTGTACCCCTTTCCAGGTTTAGGTGGATCACAACAGGATCTATTTTTTTTCAAGTCATCATTGGTTCATCGCCGCAGATCTTGCTGAACTTGTTGGTAAGAGATGTTAAATTATGTTAAACGATGTTTGTTATCACAGAGATGAGTTGAGAGCAGAGATGAGGAGGATCCTTGAAATGGGCCGCCATTGGGGTGCAGGTGACAAGGGTATTAGCCGTCCACGTCCTCCACCGGAGGGCAGCACAGACGTTGCCCGTGAGCAATCTCCCAACTCATCTCTGATCTCAAGGTTCATTACCTGTATACACACTATTCATGGCTTAGCTTAACCAATCGCAACTTGTTATGAATTCAAAAGAAGCTAACGTTATGAGAGTGGCTGAAGGTGAACGCTACGCAGGAAGCTGCAGGAAGCAAAATTCAAAGAAAGACGTTGCGGTCACGGTAAGAAACATTGCAGGACCATCCGAAGAACATTTGAAATACAGGATATGTCAACAGCTTTTTCCTTGTAAGAGGCAATATCAGTTATTTTCCGTTGTTCAGAGCTCGAAAAGATTTTAGATACTTGGTAAAGTACGATATTACGAAGGAAAACGATCAAAATGAGTGAAGACGCCAGAATGTAAGTAGAGGTTGCTTAACAGTATGCAATCATACTCGGTTATTTTCATTCTCTTTAGTAGAATGTTCTTGAGTTTTTGATTACTTATATCATTTTTAATAAGTGATTAATATATTCGAACATATATTTAGTGTGAAGTGCATGTTTTCAATTTATTGAATGGATAAGTATTTGAAATTTTGGTGGTATACTTTAAAATCTTTGCAATATTGATATTGTTTACAGTGACCGACAGATTGTCTAATATAATTGATCTAAAGCGTACATTGTATTTAGCGAAACTTGTTGAATTCAGTTATAAATGAAGTCAAAATAAATAATTTAAGTTTGCCATTCATAACTAATTGCATTATACTTAAATAAGAATCGCGTACAGGAAATTACATAATGAACATATGATTTGTTAGGTGGAGAAATAAGTTTCCCTTGTTTTTAACGTAACGTAATATAATTAAAACTTTAGGAACTTATTCCTTAACCTAATATTAATCCAATCCAATATCCAATTTGAATTTAGGGAACATGCCTTAAATAAAATCACCAACAGAGTACTTAATCTTTTTGTACATCTAAATAAGATGTGGGATGAATTAGGATTTGGAGAACACATTAAAAATACCTACTACGATCAAATTTATCAGCATTTTCATGTAGGTTTATTTTACTTTCTAATTATCTTTTATAATTAATCAAATATCTTGTTTGGTTAAAACTATCCTCTTTCATTTTAGGAATTATCAAATGAGATGCAAGCAGAATGTGAAGACCGAAAACGTGTTCTTCTTGAGAAATTAACACATTTAGTTAATGAAACAGGAAGACTTTCAAAGGTTTCTATTATTCTTAACTACGTATAAAAACACTTATTTCTTACTATTTTATTTTTATTAAATATTGTGATAACAGAATGTCTCAATTAATGCGATAATTTATTGTAATTTAATAGGAACTAGGAATAAGTAATTCTGTTGTGGGATATGAAGATTTACCTGTTCTTGAAATGGTAGAAAAATTGGAAAGAAAAGTATACGATTTTAATGTGATGAAAGAACAAAGACTTGAACGTCTACAAACGTTATTGGCACAGGTATGTTAGAAGTAAGTTTTGTTATCGGAAAAACTTTTTTTTCTACAAAGAATAAACAAAATATTTGTTTCTAGGAACAAGAAATCTGCAAACAGCTTGGAGTACAACCACTGGGCATTAATGCAAACTTGCCTACTGATGAACAACTTGATAGTTTCAAATTATATTTGGAAAAGCAAGAAGCTGAAAAGGTATAACATTAATTGTACTCTCTGTTATTGGTAGATTAATGTAATATTATATGAAGATCATAAAAAGTAATATTTTGCTTCTGTATATTTGCGAAGCATGTATTGAATTATTTTTTATTGTAAGTTTCATTTATGTGTTACTTTTTCTACATATAGAATCGTTTACAACATTTATTTATGAGTACACGCCGATCAGTACTTGAAATGTTAGATCAACTGAACATTTCTCCGTGCCTGGATTTTGAGCTACTGGTGTGCAATGACTTTGAAAACTTTACTTTTACGGCCAGTAATATGACTAGATTAAAAGAATTTCACGATGACCTTAAGAACCAGTTAGAAGATACAAAGCAACAGGCTGTACAAAAGAGAGAAGAATTGATAGCATTATGGAAATACCTCGATGAACCACTTCATGTTGGTCAAGCATTTTTAGATCAATATCCTGGTCATAGTGTGTCAGTTCTTTATGCCGTAAGTTCACATTCATTTACTTATGTATGCACATTTTAGTACACGATGGAAAATAAAAATATGTATTGTTGTAGTTAAATAATGAAATTAAAAGGTGTAAAGAAAAGCGAAAGGAAAATATAGCTAAATATGTAGGTAAGATGCGAACCAGGTTAGAAGAACTATGGGACCAGTGTAAATTTAGCGAAACTCAAAGACGAGAATTTTACCACATGTATTCTCAAACGTATACAGATGATCTGCTGTCACTTCATGAGTTAGAGGTGGAAAGACTACAAAACTTTTATGAATCAAATAAGTATGTACCATTATATTTCAGTATGTTTACATATGCACTTGTACTTTGTACTAAACAGTGTTACTATTTGAATTCAGAACAATCTTTGAACTTTTGACTGAGCGGGAACATTTATGGGAGAAGATAAAGGAACTTGAGCAACGATCCAAAGATCCAGAACGATTTTATAATCGTGGTGGCCAACTACTTGCAGAGGAAAAGGAACGCAAAGTAATTCAGAAGGTATAAAAAGCATACTGCTAGGTTTCTTGTAAGAGAAACAATCTCTTCAGACTAATATTAAATTTATTTGTAATACAACCTTTCAGAGACTACCTAAAATAGAAGAGCAGCTAGGTGTGCTTATGAAAGATTATGAAAATAAGAATGGAGAAGTGTTTACAATTGATGGAATACCACTATCAGATTTTCTAGCGCAATCATGGGAAGACTTCAACAAGGAAAAGGAAACCTTGAAGAACACTAGAGTAAGTAACAATCCAAAATTAGTTTCGTTAGTTTCAGCAAGTTATACTATAATGTTGGTGTATAATAATATTTAATTTCTCATCTAAACTAGTTTCTCTATATACAAAACGTTCAAATTAAATAATAATGAGGTAAACCACTCATTACGGATTATCCAATTTTAAAATGCATTTGACATTGATTTCGTTCAGCAGAAACAGGCTAAAGATCGTTCTACAAAGAAAACCCCGTTAAGTTCCTCAAAATACGGTGCCGGAACAAGCCGACTTACACCAGGTAAAAGAAAGTTCATCGATGTAAGTCCTGCCAGTGAAACACCAAAACGCCGTAACATGAGCAGTGAAAAACGGCGACCTGCAGCATCGTCATCAAAACTGAAGAAAATCACCGTGGTATTAATGCCTTACAAATTACAACTCGATTACATGTCAAGTGATTTAGATCTTGATCCTATTTAATTTCTTTTTTTTATCAGCTTTCAAAAAAAGTACTGAACCATAGTGGAAGCAAACATATTTCGCAAAACAAGAGTCATAAGAAACGGAGGTCACGGTCCGTAGGTACAGATTCAATTGCCACAGCTTATGCAGAATTTCAAGAACATTTAAAAGAGAGGGGCGAACTGCGCAGTTCAGTCCTGCCAGAGCAACACTTGCAAGATCAGAATAAAAAACCTAAAATGAAAACTCCAGTTAAAACACCAGTAAAGCCAATAAGAAAAAATCTGACTCCAACGACACCAAACGGAGCCACTCCAAAATTATCGCAATCGTCTAGAAGTACACCGCGTAGTCGCAGATTGCTGAATACGCCAAAACTGGTGGTGACACAAAGCAATTTACCTTTTATTTTTTGACTACGAAATCATTTAAATCGAAGGTGAAGGAAGAATATGATTTTATTTTGTCTTTCACGATTTTGTGTACCCGACCCTACATACACAGTTAAAGTAGTAGGTGCCGAGTTACTTGGAATTCTTAAGGAGTATTCCTTTTAAGAATGAAGTATTCACTTACTATAACAGGCATTTAAGTGAAAACTATTCTAGGTAACCGCATCGATATTTTGCACTCGGACCAGAAATGCTTTAACTTTTCCTTCAAATCTCTACCAATCTGATTTTGGAAGTCATCGCTGTTAAAGGTACCGAAAGAGAAAAACGGTTCTTCTGTGCGAAACAATCGCATGTAATGTATATTATTCATTCCATTAAGTGTTTAGTAAAAAGTATAATTCGTCAATAACTGACATTGATTTCTTGGTATTCTCTTAAAATGTTTTCTTTTTAATAATTACAATTCGTTCACGGGCTTAGCTTGTGATTTTTGTATAAATTACGTTCGCTCAGATAAGCAACTCGTTTCTTTCAAAGAGTACTGCTGGCACAGAACTCTACTACTTTTTCTGTTGCATTTTAACTCTTGAACGTATCTTTCGCGCCCGCCAGAGTGACAGACTAAGCGAAAGCAATTATTTATAAGTATATATACATATATTATTTTAATACGTTGATTTCTATAATACTTTGCAATACGTTGTACAAAATAACGAAATACATTTTCTATCTTAAGAAATATTTTTCCTTGACTTTCTTGTACAATAGCCGATAAGAAATTATACTCATGGCCGTTTTAACGTGGCGGCATCTAACGTCTGTTGCAGGAATTAACGATTACGAGAAACGTTTAAATCTGTACGGTGATATTAGATGGCGCCACAGGCATTCGCTTAAAGGTCCACTGCGGCAGCGCAAAACGGTCATTACCAAACCAATACAGCATATTTCTTGAAAAAAGTATTTTTATACTTGGAATTACTATATTGAGTGGAGAATGAAAAATGCTATCGGTGACACCAATGATAATAGTTATACATTCCATGTGTCTACGTATATGTACATATATACACACACATGCATTGTACGTCAAGTACCGATGCTCCAAAATGAAATACATAATATTACACATATACCATATATATATCATCGTTAGATAATAAATAATCCGTGCGTTGAATATCAGATAACCGGAAATTTCTTTTAAGGCCTTACTGCGATACGCTGGAAACAAAGGAACTTGAGGAGAAAAGTATCTAGTACATAATCTGATCACGGTAAAAAAAAAAGGACCTTTTTCTTGGACTTCGAACCTGAGAACCTGTACATAACCTGATCACCACCCAGGTAAAGAAATAATAATGAATAATGAATAGTAGGTGTGGCGTCGGTAGGTAGTCGTCCAAGTAGGCTCCTCCTACCTGTCCCCTTAGCTTGCCAACACCCACGCCTCAGGTGTGCCGTCCCCACCTTGGATCCACCCTACTCCCCGAGAACCTATCTCCCACAAAAATAGCGGTGAAATTTTCTCGTTACCATCCGTTCAACATAATCATTAACAATACCCTAATCCCTCCTCCAGCCACACAGCCACTGACATCCTTCTACTTTCGCGAAGCATAAAAGCTTCGATAACTGGTTCGGAAAATTATACAGCGAGCTGGAGCCGTTCGAGTGGAGTCATTTCTCAAATAAGACGCTCCAAGGAGAAAACGTGGTAAATGAATCGTTTCTCGTTACGGCCGAGCGGGCACGAGGGAGGTATCAAGAGCGCGATAACGCATCGCGTCGGAGTTTCTCGGTACGGCGACGTCGCAATACTTTAACGTGTACCAGTCATTTAAGCAATGCGCGGTTCTTCAACCGTTTATCTTAGAATTAAACCGCGTATCGTCGAACCGTGAACGCATAGATCCACGTAAATCCTATTCCAGCCGAGATCGAAAGACGCAAACACCCTCCTGACCTAAATATCCTGAAAGTTCCCGACATCTCCGAGGACGAGCTTCCGGAGTGAATAACTAAACTCGATAAAAGGTCATCTTCGACCCCGTACGAGGGGGTCCTTACGAAATTCGGGTCTCCTATCAATGCGCGCATAAATCTCTTTTTCTAAGAATTTAACTTGGCTGGGAGCTATAGCTCGCGCGTCGCGGGTCTCCTCCCCTCGCGCCGACCCGACGTAGAGTATTCGCGAGCATTCGGCTCGTCTCGGTCGGCTCGCGGGGCCGTCCGAAGTCGCCCGAAGAATGCAACCTCAAAGGTTCGTTTATCGCCGTGGCGTTGATAAACGGACGGAGTGCGCGGCTGCGCCGGACGGGAGAGGGCGAGTACTCGACCGCGACGTCGAGTGGGGAGGAGAACTCGAGTCGCTGCGCGTGAGGTCACGTGGTCCGGCCTGGGATCACGTGGTCCACCGGGAGATCACGTGGTATCGGGCAGAAGCCACGAACCACACGGAACGAAAGGCGGCCAGAGGGACAGGTTCGGGGAACGTCGGGACGTGCCATCGTCCGTGAATAATGCTCGCCGACGTTCGTCGGTCCGCCCGCGTCGCCTGGGTGGATTGATAAAGATTAAAGGTAAAGGGAGGTGGCACTCTCCGGGCAGGGGTGTTTGGAGTTAGGCGACAGAAGTCACCCAGCGAAACGAACGGGGACCACGGGAGGGCGATGATGTCATATAGGGGTCCGTAAATACATACAGATGCAGGCCGGATTGATGCATCGACTGGATACGCACAGTGACGTAGGCTACCGAGGAGCCCTGCCCATGCTGGACAACTCCAGGTAGATATACGTCGGACTCGTATCTAACGTTTCACCTTTCTACAGGCAACTTCTGAAGGAAATTAAACCACCCGGAGGAAAATGACCGTCCTTTTCTTCGCCCTCAAAGAAGGCGCTGTTAGGTGAAACATAGATTCGATGGACCTAAGAAAGATAAATAATAGGGATTTTCGATTACGATTCGATTTTTAGAATCGATTCTTTACTATTCAATTTTCTTGAGAATCGATTCTTTACTATTCAATTTTCTTGAGAATCGATTCTTTACTATTCAATTTTCTTGAGAATCGATTCTTTGCCCTCAGAATCGAGAAACCGATTCTTTTTGACTGAAACGTAAAGAGGAGAAATTCGCTTCGCTCATCGGTTGCTGTTTGTCGCCACGACAAGATTGGCTACTGAAACTCAGCGTCGTGACGCACTTCCGCCGTAACTGACTACCTGACTTTCAACAGCCAATCGGAACCTCTCATTTACTCCGTCGACCATCTCGGCCGGAAATATCGGTCAAAGGGAAAGCTAGAAAAGACGTATAATTGCTATATAAACGGCTAATAATTGTTTAGTTTTTTATACAAAATTCATTTCATTTCCATGGATAGCTTTCGACACGTAAAAATGTATTAATTAAATTTGTGTTAATTATATATAGTATTCTTGCAGAATCGATTCTTTGGATTCCGATTTTTAAGAGAATCGAACATCCCTAATAAATACTGATCCGTAGGTAAGATTGGATGCCGTGATCGCATTTCGTTGGCAGGATAGTTTAAGGACCCGACTCGCTCGTACAAAAATATACAATTTAGCGCAGGTATGCGTCGACCGAAGACCAGAGGACCCGGTTTACGAGAATGAAATAGATACTTGAGAACCGTCACCCTATGTGGATCTGGAAATCGAGAGCGAGCATTCCTGAGGGTCCTCGCGGATAGGCGGTGGGGCGTACTTACGCCTATGGATGGACCTCGACTGGATGACTCATGCGATCTCGCAACCTCCCCACGATTCCCGTATCGTAGTCGTGCACAATAGAGAATAGTAAACGCGGTAAAGGTAACTCGGCCGGCGATGGCCGGGCTACGGGGGTTGCAGGACCGAAGAGCCTAAGGGCACGTGGCACCCCGTGCCGAAAGGCCCCCCTGCCCTCCGTGCATCGCCGACCGATGACCGATTTCGCACAGTCGATCAACGATATTTACCGCTTATCAGTCCGCGTGCCTACTTTTCCCTCTCTTCGCCCATCCACGGTTCCGAGCCCGCAAAAGTTTCCAAAGAGAAGACGGAAAATCACCTGAAAGCAAGATAAGCGAGTTATCCGAACGTTAGGCACCCCGGAACGCGTTCCAGTAAAACCATGATGCCATAGCGAATTTTTTCAGCCAAGTCTATTTCTGACTTCACCGACCAAACTGCCTGCGGTCCGTGATACTGGCGAATCAATAAAAATAGACGGCCGAGGATCGGCGAGCATCGAATTCCTTTGCCAATGAACGGGTGGAGGTTCTTCCTGGGATATCAATCGAAATGGCCGTCTCTTTACGCGTCGAGGCGTCCTCTGAGGGGCTCGGAAAATCCTCTCAACGGATTGGTTATTTATCTCGAGACAAGGGCTGATAATAATTCCCGATATTGCTCCTCCCTCTTACGGAGTCGGAGCGACGAATCGCTACGTGTCGCGACTTCGTCCCGGTAATGTCGAGTACGCCACTGGGCGTGAGAAGCGGGGATTACTCGTTCTCGCCCGGGCCCGTTCCTCGCAATTTCGCGGGATGCACTTAGAGGGAAGAAAGGCGAGCAAATAGAGAGCGACACACGTGGGGGCCCGGCACGTAAACCGACGCCTGAGTCACTCGAAACGGTACGGCGTTTCGAGCGCCGCTCCACTTACGGTTTACACCGTGGAGCCCCGCCCGCGAGTCTCTTAATTGAGCGATTACGCCTAAATTGAGTGAATTCCCACCGCGACGCCCGCATGCTCGTTAAGAGTCGAGCCGGAACACGCGGGCACCTATCGCTACTTCGAACCGATGCGATCCTCTCCCCGCGACCTCCGATTCCCAAGTATTATGTGCAAGCCAGCCCTCATGCGCGAGAGCAACGTACAGGTAATTTTCCCGGCCGCTACGGAGGCTGGCAACCTCACGCGTTTCCCCGACTCGAGGACCGAAAACCCGAATGGAAAGGAGAAATTAAGGTGACATATGTGCCCATAATTATGAAAGTGGTCAAAGTCAAAATTAAAAAAAAAATGAGTTTATCAGTTATTTCACGCCATATTATTTCAAACGAAATTAATTCAATGTAATTTCGAAACAAAAAATATATGACTTAGACCACTTTCATAATTATGGGCACATATAAGTGGTCCCTAAGGAGTCTCGTTTATGAGACTCCTCCAAATTGGGAGGACCAAATCGATCGAAATTCTTCCTTGAGAATTTGGAGGCCTTAAAAAAGATCCTATACGCGTGAAATTAATTTTTTTTAAATGCTTTCAGTTTTCTATATAAAATGAAATTTCAGGGGAGTTGAGACAGGACCTACGTGTTTCATATGGTATATTCCATAAGGTTTTGAATGATTTCATACACATGGGTCGCAGGAATGTTTCACGAAGAACTGAACCCTTAGATACCACGTTCGCATCGCTTTAAGGGGCTATACCACCGTGAACGTCGAAAAAATTACACATTTTTTACCATTTTTTTTTTCCCTCAAAAAGCTCTGCATGTAATGGCATTATAGATCATGTAGGTGTATACCCATTGTTGTTGTGTTTCGTCCCACGTCTGCCTGGGGACTCGTCAGTAAGACTATCAGGTAGACCCTGCCTTAGGCTCCGAAAAATCTCTCCTGAGCGAGAGTCGAACCCGAGAGACCACGTGGTACGAGTGGTGAGCGTAACCGCTGGGTTATGGAACGCCCATGTAGAAGTAAGAACTTCTGATGTATATATATGCTATGCTCGCCACAGACAAACTTTTTTTCCCATGAAAGGTCTAACGTAGGGGAATGGAGAAAAATTTTTGTTTTCAGTAAAAAGCACATATTTATTTACTTATTATTATAAACGTAGGGTAGTAGAAAAAAATTATTTGCACCTGTCGCAGGTGATTCCTGAAAAACTGCTGAACGGATGGGATTGAAATTTTATTTAGCCATTGCCTGTACCTCAATCATGGTAAAATTTTAATTTTGACTCGTAACTGCCTCAAAAATGTGTAATTTCTTCGACGTTCACAGCCCCTTAAGGCTTCGCTTCCGATGACCGCGGAGGGTCCTTTCAAAACACGGGGTCCGATATCAGCGAGAAAGAACAAAAGCGCCGTGCTTAATCACCTCCGTTTCTGACGTGAAATTCGCGCGCGAGCAGCGAGGCGTAGCTTCTCATAAAGAGACAGCGAGAGGCGGACGTTGCCTGAATAATTGTACGTGTACATACCTATTCGCGGATTGTACAGGCGAATAGGCGAATCCTTGCGTACTTATGCGCGTCAGTATTCGAGCTCGGGCGGGGAAGGGTGAAGCTCGAGGGTGAAATCGGCTGGCCATTGTGCTCAGGTGTGAGGCGTGTGCAGGGGCGAAGGAGGGGTGGATTTGCACACGCGGCACGAGCCGCTCCACAAAGGGATGGAACAGATTGGAAGCCATTCATTCGCTCGCTCGTCCTGTCTTTTTCTCTCTATTTGACTGTGAGCACTAGCCACCCTACCTAGGACAGAACCTACGAGGAGACCTACGGGGTGCACACGCGTGCACGCGCCTTCCTCTCCTCTCGCTCGTAGATTGGCCACCCTTATTATGGCTCGACCGTGCTTCGATATTTCCACTACGGATCTCCGTCTACGGCGGGTCGATGGTCCGACGTCGCCCGATTGTCTTTCCCGTTCTTCCTAGTGGATGGTAAAGGCGACCTGTAAATTTATAAAACCATTATGCACACGGTCAGGCATGCCGGTCTGGTTAATTAGAGTCCAGCGTATCTGGTTAACTAGAGACTTCCAAGTGCCGAACCGAACGTCCCATGATAGTGGACCCTTTTCGACCACAAACTGAAAATCCTTACCCTCGCGCGAGCCGCTATATTTTCGAGTTACTTACGCACTATTACTCCGAAGGTGGAAGTTACGATCTTTCCATTCACTTTTCCACCATCCCTTCGTCCCGGGATGCCGTGATCAGCGGCAAAAACGATTTGTCTGGAAGTACCTTTTAAAGCATGTGCGGAGCTTTTAAAGAGCAACCATGGCAGGTGTACGATTTAAATGTGCATTCCCATCTCGAGGTCGGCGCTTGACGGATTTAATAAAATATTCTTCATTTTAACACTTGGCCCTAATGTTCCAACAAATGTTACGTTTGCGAGTTTTCTCTCTTACAGTATGTCAGAGTTTATCGGTATTTCTTTTTAATTAGAAAACCTTGACTATCCAGATTGCGGGACGTCGATCGATATGGAGATTAATTACGGCAGAGATCCTTTGTGCCGGTACGTTCGCATGTATCCCAAATACAGTCTAGGTACTTGTAATACGAACGTACCTCCCCGCGGGACGAATCCCCTCGAGCGACCCTCGTCGCTCCACGTTGGTCCGTAGCACGTATGTGCATACACTCGTATGTACCTATGCGGAGGGTAGGTTATGTTCTTTCCGGGTGCATGCGCATCTATTCAAGTTATTGCATTACTGGCTTAGCTTTGCTCCCCTCGTTGGGCTGGCCCCCCGCATATCCAATAGCCATTGCCACCGTGGCAGCATTTTGCAGTGCACACCTTCCCAAAATGCGTAACCGCTATCCCTTTAAATCCCCGTAGCTGGCCAAATGGCGGTCCCTTTAACCATCTCGGGGTACCTTTCGAATCCGTGTGGCACGTATACGTGCACCCAACAATTAGACTGCCTTAAATTAGCTGGCCTCGAGGTTCAATTCATCCCAGGCAACCGATTCGTCCGTCCGATCCATACACGAATAAATATTTATGCCAATTAACTCTTATCCGAGCGTGCCTTTCTCTCTCGTTCAGGTTCAGCTGAGAGATCCGAGGATGCAGATTCGCTCTGCATCCTCGGGCGATTTGCTCCTAGTATCGCGAGTCTCGGCTCTGTTTGTTCAGAAGGCCGCCTCGTGTTGCACCCGACTCGGGTCGGTGCGAGATGAGAGATTTCGGTTCCAGAGGTTCTCATGGGGCCTGCCATGGCGGTGCACGCGTGTGCCACGCATAGGTGTCCCCGGGCCGTTCGTGCATTGTTTTGGCCGCGTGTCCGTGAGTCGGCGGCGCACCTAGGCCGGAAAATCTGGCCCGCATACGGGGCATACGGGGAAGGTGCGCGTTTACAGCCCCCAGGGCTGCTGCCCATATGGCGACCATGACCGAGGCCCTTGGTCCATGCTTCGTGCAAACTCGCCTGGTCGAGAGCTGCTTCTCTCTCTCTCTCTCTCCCTTGCGACCTTTGCGTTGATGCTTCCCTTTTTGCATCGAGAGTTTGCCGCATGTTGCACCTGGACACTTTGGACACGGTCTCCTCCTCTCCTAGTACCGCCATTAGGAGTCCTGCGAGGAATAAAAATAATTTAGTTAGAAGATATATAACCACGATGGCCATAAATCATGCATTATGATAAGTATGGATTGCATGTACCAATATTTCCCACGTGATCATGCCAAATGGAATGTTATGTAGATGTAACGTTTATGGTCCCGTGGACATTTCATGCGGGATTTATTGGAGAATCGGTGGTGCTCCGACTGATTGGAGGTCTCTTGATAGGAAGATAAATTCCGTATCTGTTGTTTTTTATAGAGCTTGGTCGTTCCGTGATGGCGACTTATCGTTCGCCTGCATCCGCTCCTCTAGACTTAACGATTCCGAACGAGTGATTTACGATGCACGGGAGATCCTCGAGAAGGGCTGCTCGGTTTTTCTGACTGCGTTACTTGTGAGAAACGAATACCTATGCCCTCTATCTGGCGCTCGTCGAGGAGTTGATTACATCGTCGCGGTACGTCGCCAAGGAAAGAGCCTCTGCTCTCCAGATTCAGAAAGTGCTGGGAGAGGACCCTACGGTTTAAAGGGTTGAAGGTTAACCGCGATATTTGTCTAGGTACATTAATTACAAAAGATCAAAGGCAACGCTTGATACCATCGACAGGATCGTGAGATAAACTTTAGAGTTTGACGGACTGTCGTACTTCGTTAAAACTTACCCACGTGTGTCATAAAAATCCTACTTTTAAAAGGCTCCTCGTCAATAATTGATCAATGTAGTAGAACGACGCCCTGCCATAAACCCAAATAATTTAGAATCGGGATAATTGCTACCGCAAATCTAAGTAGTTATTTTAGAACGACAAATGCATCGACTACAGTTAAGCGGATTAAGAAAATCCCCCCGATTTGAGGTATCTTAAGGTTAAGGATTACGAAAGCCAACCGGTAGTGGATGTTTGGAAACCTTCGGTAAATATTTACCGAGCATTGAGCATTATTCTACTCCATTTTGCGTTTCCATCTCTCCGCAAATAGAGAAGCAAGCGACTCTTGCCCATAAGGATAAAGATAAGGATAGAAAAGATAGTTGCCTTATCTCCGGCAAAGTCACCGCTGTATACCAGCCAAGTTTTTCATTCGGTCTACGCAATGAATCAGCGGTAAGTAAACCTGAAAGAAAATGACAAACCAATGGGACAAAGATGACACTCGATGGCACATCGAGTCGTATTTTCGAAAGTCTGAAATAGCGGAGCCAAGGACAAAATGTGGACAAATACCTTCGAGGAGGGTTCCCAGGTCTAGGTGCCGAATACGAATTCCGGTCCTCCGGATTCTCTGGGCGAGGGCGGGAGTTGCGAGATGGCCAAGTCAGGTCGAGTGGGGCCTCCTGGCTTGAGGGGAGGAGAAGGGAGAGCGCAAGTGGCGCACACATGGCGCACAGTTGTTCGAGAGGTCGGCTTTTTGTCCAGGAGCTTTCAGTTTTACGAATCCGGCCAGGTTTCGGCCACCTATGCGTGTCCGCCATTCGCCTCGGTGATGGCGCACCTAGCGAGGTGGAGGCAACGCCGAGGGTCAAAGGTCGCCGAGAGAATGCGTCATAGGCTTGCCTATCCGAGGTTCCGTTTGCGATCGCCGCCCCTTGCCTTCTCGTTTCCACCCCGATGTCGCTTCTGGATGTCTCATAGGTACACGAGGCTGGTCAAAGTGCGAAGCGAACCTGAAACTTCCCACGTACACCATCAGCGAGTCGCTTTTGTAACTTCAAACGGAGTCATATCCTTCTTAGACCTCGACTCGGAACGCCGAACTTGCAGACTAATCAGGAATAAACCCGGCGATTATAAACAAAGCACGTTTTCGATTGAACGTACCCGGGAAAATATTTGCCCGATGACGTCGGTCAGGGGGTGGAGAAGAGTAAAGAGATTTTCGCCTCCACCGGCGAAGACACGTCGAAAATAGCCGGCTGAAGGTGCTCATTGTTTCCGCAAGGTACACACGTCCGTCAAGCTCGTTCGCCGGTCTGGAAATTAGCGACAGGAGAGAAGGCTTAATTGTTACCGAGCGCTACCGAATTCGGGCTCGAAAAGAAATACATGGGCGCCGCTCTAATATATCGTACTTATTCCGGTCGTCGTCTTACGGGAATTTCTTCCTTTTTTCCGGGTCTTGGCTCTTCATTCAGTTTACGTGGACCCTAAATCACTCCCAACGGCGAGGCCTGACCGAAACTGGGTGGAAACCGTTTACTGCCTCGATCGAGACCGTATCGGAACTTGGAATCTTTGTCCAAGAAACATTCCAAGTTCTCGGTTTTGTACTTACTCCTTTGGTCCAAGGTCTCGCCCCCGATCGAAATCGTCCACCGACTCCGGTAGGTAGTCTAAATCCACCTCGTCTCCCGAGGACTTTACACTCGTCCTACCGGATACATCGTATCTTTGCCATTATCGTTATATGTACATAGGCGCGTCATAGCCGCACGGCGGGTGATTCACGTCCCTCTGCATTGTCCGTGTAGGAGAGATCGGCCTGAAGAAGGGAGGAGAAAAAGCGCGGGTGAGTGCGGGAGATGGAGACGCAAGCACCGGGAGAGGGCGAGAGGGAAGAAGAGAGAAAGAGAGCGAAGATCGCAGGCAGTCGTTGTCTCGGAATCAGTCGCGACACCACCGGTACGGTGCCGAGATAAAGAAACAGAGTTGCGAATCACGCCGCCGCGCCGCGGCGCCTAATGGGCGGCAACAAAAAGCGGCATCGCCGCGGTTGGGGGCCCCCTCCCCCGCTGCGGCGTCCCGACGCCGACTGCTCCTCTCCCACCTGGAGGCCGCTTCCTCCCACCCGCGCCCTCCCTCTCTCGGTCGCCGCGCAGCGGCTACTCACCTTCGGGCGGACTCGGCGATCTTCGGGCCCCCTCGGTCGAGATCGCCGCGCGCCGCTGCTGGACCGCCGCCGACCGGAGCGCCGCCATTGGCAGGGCCGGCTCTCCGGGGAGACGCCGGGGCACCGTGAAGATGCTGCGCTGCCTAGACTCGTTTTTCTCCACCGCTCATCCCGCTCACTTCTCGGCATTGCGTACACAAAGGTCTCGGACCGACTCGTCGTTAGAATATCGAATACTTTCTCAAAAAACTCGGATACGCGGAAGACTAATCAGGATTCTGGTACGACGCACCAACGTTCTCTTCATTTCTGTCTATATTTATATATTATATGTTCCCCGTAATGACTTTACTTGCACTTATACTTTACAGGAACACCAAAGGACCGTGTAACTTCCAGAAAGTTCGAGGTCGTACCCCTACCAAGGTGGGTCGATTTAAATTATCTAAATTTATGCAGAGCGTAATATATTTGAGTTTATTGGTGGAAATAATTTTTTCTTGCACAGGAAAGAAGGGTATCCAGGCTGAGCAAAAGTATGGTTTATTTTTGAGAAGGTCGCTGCAAAGGAGTCGTGTCGAAGTGCCACGAAAGACGCCGATGAGGTAGATTAGGCGGACTGGATGGACGGTGAGTTCCTTTGCTCTTCCTTATAAAGTCGTATCTCTTTGTCCTCGGATGTTGTTTTGATGCGCGGATTCCGGAGGACGCAACGGCGCTCGCACGTGCGCACGAGTTCGCCGAGAAGGCGGCGCGCGCGCTCGTAGCTTGCGCTGCCCTCCTTTCGCATTGTTTCGCGCAGTGGCCCTCTCGGTTCATTCACTAATTCACCGGCAGCTGCTTACTAATAATAGTGTCGGACGTTACCTCCGCGAGCGCCCTCCATCTTTCTCCGTCTAGCCGAGGCTTCCCTCGCGAGCTCTCTCTCTTTCTCTCGAGATCGCTACATTGATTGGAAGCGCTCGATTGGGGAGCTCTACGAGGTCTGGAGTTTAAGACGCCCTACGCAAAGCATTTAAGTCCGTTTCGTAGAGAACAATACGTTAGATTTTTTAATACAACTACAAAATCATTTACACAATATCCGAAAACGATGTTCGATCTTGAACCTTTTACCACATGAAATTCACGTAAAGGAAATATTATTTCGGCACAGATTTGTTGATTCTCGATTTGGCCTCGATCCAATTTTCGAACTGCCTCGGGGAGACGTTATTTTACCCGGAATTCTAAACGTCGCCAACATTTACGCCTTTTATCGTAATTTTACAATGACTTTTTGTTAATACCGAATTTTCCCTACGAGGCGGCGGGAATAATGGTTGATGTTACAGATATAATTTGAGAGCACAGGTGGGATTTTTTTAATTCGGGGACGTATTTAGAATTTAGTCCAACCGCGAACGGAAAGTGCGTCGATCGAGTGGGTTCTTTCCTCGAAGTCCTATCGTCGGGTGGATAAGTGGCCAACGGTTTCCTCATCTGTATCGCTCCATTCTCCCATCGGTAATCGTAACCAAAGGTGTTGCGAAACCGTTTCACCACTACATCCGTAAAATAGGCGCCGGCACGGTCGCAAGTTTACGTCGGACGAGGTCCCGAAGTCAACGACGCAGTTTGCGCAAGAAAGAAGTCTGTTTACATGCCCAGGGAAAAACAATTAAGGGGTGTCGAAACGAACAATTGCGATCGCTCGGAATTACGACGGCAAATGGGAAACGTTTCGGGACGAAACGAGGCGGCATTAATATCTCGGCCCGATTTGCATTTAGGAGTGCACACCGTGGGATGTTTTACATTTTCACGAGCACGCGCGATTCCGCCGGCAAAACCGGGGAATAAAATAATTTCCACGTAGGCCCGCGGGAGCGGCAAAAGCGGGAATACCATTTAGATTCGACGAGGGGAACGCATCGTCGGCGACGAACGCGGAGTTAAGTGCCCGGTGGAATTTAACCTTTCGAGTTAACACGAGCCAACGGGCGCCTCTGGTCGCGCGGGACAACGGCAGCTTTCAGCTACGCGTAAACCGCGTCCCCGTCTCCCCGAAGTCGGTCGACCAGCCCGACTAGACAAATATATCGTTAATAACGCGCAATCTATCGCCCGCAGATACACCGCCAGGGAGAGGAAGGCGCGCCTATCAAAATTTCCGGTAACAAAGGCGATAAGACGCTCCGCCATCGCGGACTCCCGCTGCTGGAATCCCAGGCTGCTCCGCCTCGACTCGCCCCTCTAGGTATGTACATAAGACGAGGGAAAAGTAAAGCAAGAGAGCAGAGTTAAGATCGGTCGAGTTTCCTATCCTAGGATGTAAAAAAAGCCGCGGAGTCGAGAAGCTCGGCTCCGTGGGGGCCGCGGGACGCACATGGGACGCAGCCCCGGGCCACTTGTTTCTTCCGAGAATTTAGTACCATCCAAGGTTCCATACTTTGTAAGACTCGCGTTCCGTTCTTAGCCGCGAGGTCCGTTGGAAAGAGTGTCTGGGTTCCCGGCAGGACCTCGGGAGACGCGCCCGGGCATGGGCTCGCGACACGTCCCTGGCTCGGCGGCGCGTGGTCGCGCGATGCCTCGCCGCCAGGTAGGGGCATTCCGGCGCGGGAGTGGTGGAGTCGCCCTAGCGGCGAGCGACGGCGTACGGCTGCGCGGCGGAGGGGCGTGCTCGCTGCGGGGGAGGTGGACGCGGCGAGCGTGAGCGAGCGAGAGGTAGAGAGGGAGGGAGGGAGAGAGAGACCGAACGAGGAGAGCGCGCACGGGGGCGGTGGCTGCCGCTGCGGCCGCCATCACCATCCATCCTCCCGAGCTCTATAGCACGGGATCTGCGCTTTAGTCCCGCTCGGTCCCCACGTGTGTAAGTAGTCCGGCCCGGCGGTGGAGCGGCTCGCCTCCCGATCCTCGACTTCGGCGACCTCCTGGCGACCGGGCCCGGCCCGCTCCTACTCTCCGGTTGATATATCCGGGTGCTCTCTCTCTCCTCCGGTCTCGAGGCTGGGTGAGTCGCGAGCGCGCGCGATCGCGCGGGGTGAGGGGTCGCGCGGGTGCGTGCGTGCGTGCGGTGCGACGGCGGCGGTGGCGACGGTGGCGGCGGTGGCGATAGCGACGACGAGGAGGACGCCGAGGCCCGGCGACGCCGCGCCGGAGGCCGGAGTCGGCGGGAGGAGAGGGCCGCGCGCGGCAGCGTGAATGCTCGAGCCGTGCCGACGCCGAGGGCCTCTCGACGCCGCCGGGACGACGGGCGTCGTCGTAGCGCCGGAAGGACCGCGACGCCGGCGGAGACGGCGAAGACGGCGACGCGATGCGCCGCCCGAGGGCGCACCCCGTGACGGCAACCCTACGCCGCGCTTCCTGCAGGTGAAACTCGACCCCCCCGCGTAATCCCTTCTTCCCTCTCCCCCCCTCATCCTCTCCCTCCATCCCCTCGCTAAAGGAGAACAGGAGAACGAGCCGGGAGAGACGGACGGAGACGAAGAGAGTCGTGCGCGCGCGCGCGCGCCGTTGATGTCCGCCAAGCGCGGCGTCGCCTCCGCGAGGAGCGCCGCGACGACGGGCGCCGCAGCCGCCGCCGTCGCCGCCGACGCGGGACGAGGAGCGCGCCCCGACGACGCCAGCCTCCGGCGCGGTCGATCCGACGCCGCCGCGTCCGCCGCCGACCACCGGGCCATGTCCCCGCTGCTGCTGCTGCTGCCGCTGCCGCTGCGCCCCCGGATGCCCTAGGACGCGAGTCGCCACTCTCGGACCACTCCGATAAGGGACCCCGACCCTCCTAGGGGACCACCCACGCGCCGACTGGACCCACCCCCGCGAATATGAGCATGACTCTTGTCCGCGACGCGTTCAAAGGTGAGTAGGCACCGAGATATGCGACGCCCTCGCCACCGGTCGGACACCCGAGGTGAGGGCGCAACCTCCTTGAAAGGTACACGGGAAATTTTCGGGGTTTTTCTGCCCTCGTACTTGTGGCGATGGATTTTCGGCGTAGCGTTTCGAGGTGTCCTGGGAATGGTACAGGATTTAGGGTAATCGGGCGGGTTTTATATGATTTGAACGATACATGGGGGTTGTATGAACGTTTTATGGGATTGTTCTTGAGAGGGGGGTTTACGATCGGAAGGTGTTTTGATAAACGGAGGTCTTTAGTTCTTAATAGGTGAAAATATTGTCTCGGCACTGGGAGAGATCTTGCGAGGATGTGCGTCGAAGAGACGCTGGAGCGCTTGACGTCATCTGAGATTCTTTTATTTTTTTTTTCTTCTCGTCGCCAATTACCGATCGATGACGCAAATTGTTCAGCGATAGCCCCCGAGGTACCCTCGACGGTCGTGGATTCTGCGAGAGACTCGCTCTTCTCGGTGACGAGTCTCGAGTCTCTTTGTGATTCACGGCAGCGATATCCTGGCGTCGAGGCTGCCCGATACCGACACGTGGGGGTGAACCGCATCGCGGATGCAGAAAACTTGCCCAGATATGTGGGGGATGTCGAGGGAAGGAAAAAAAAAAAGAAAAATCCTGCCCGCGAGTTCGCCGCGCTTCGTGTATTTTAATCCTTGGGAAAAGGTGGAGGTGCCTCACTCGCACAATTTGCCCTTGTCCTTTCGGCTCGGCGGAGGGGGACGGACACCTCTCGGGGCGAATCCTCGGTTATATTTGGATTCGACAAATGTCGCGCTAATTCGGGGATAGTCCCGATATTAATTCGCCCGACACTCGCGAGTGTCGTGGGGAGATTTTTCCCGGTCGCCTCGCGTTTACCTACCCTTGGGGCGAGCGCATACAATGTTCCAAGAAACCATCACACCTGACGCGGCCTCGTCAATCCGCTTAACTATCCCTTCACGCGGATTTTCCGATTGCACCCGTACACGCGGTGGATATCAATGCGGTGTCCTAGAATCTCTTTCAAGTTTTGGCACCTTTTGCGAGTGGACACCTTTCCTCGTAGGCGGCCAACTCGATTGTGGTCAACATTGTCGGGTCGTTGCGAAAACCTGGATCGCTTCCAGAGCAGGTGCCTCCAGGTGGTCCGCCATTTTGAATTTCCGCGGTTAGGACGGGGGAAATGAAAAAACCCTTCCGTCGGAGGATTTTACCCCGTGTGATTTTTTTTTTTAATTAATTAAAACGTTTTTTTTACCCGTATATCGGTTTCGAGGTTGGCAGAGGAATTTGGCTCGCCATTGCTCCCTGTCGCGGAGAAATTGGCCGAGGCTGCTGGCCAGCCTTTCCGAGTCGATCCACGTATGGAGGTTTTTTAAGTGGCCCGTAATTGACGGGCTCTTAAATAGCGGTGCCTCGATATCGAGCGTTCCCGCTCCTCTCTCTCACTCTCTCACTCTCTCGCTCTCTCTCGTTTCCTGGGACGAGTCGATAAAGTTAAACGAAGCGAAGGACTTGGACCTTTCGGGCATTTCGAAGGAGAGAGATTTATCGCGCCGCCGAGAGGAGGCCGTTAGGCGGTTCGTTGGAAGACACGAGGAAGCCTCGCCACAGGAAGGAGAGGAGGCCGTTAGGCGGTTCGTTGGAAGACACGAGGAAGCCTCGCCACAGGAAGGAGAGGCTGCCTCTATCGATCTCGCTTAAACTCTCGATGTCGAGTTGTTTTCGCACGAGACAACTGCGCAATGTCATGCGGCTCCTCCGCTCGTACCTCGAGTGTGGCCGTTCCCACCGGATCACGAGAACGTCTTCGACGCATCTCCTTTCCGGAGAATCGATAAGCGGTTGACTCTCCACAAAGAATGTGGTATCGCGAACGCGGATGATATTTCTCTAAGACTTACCTATCCTATTTGGTATTGCCCCTTTTTAGCTGAAATCTCACGGCACGGTAGGAAGGTCGCAGGATACGACAGCGACCCTCTACGAAAAGTGAATGTTAATTGTACGGTTTACGGTTCATTACCCTTTACCTTCTTTGTGTCTCGGTATTAGTACAATTTCGGTGTATTCCATTATTTCCTTTCAGTTGAATCGTTGACATTTGAAATGAAGGAAGCGGGTACTTGAGAGATGATAATTACGCGCATAGGGTAAGGGCATCTCGAGGTAGAATAGTTTAACGCGTAATTAAGAATAGTTCAGGATATCTGGGTAATTGTCTTCGGCTTGGAAGTTTCACTTCCGACCCGCGTGTCGGTCACGCACCGATATATTATGATTTCGTAGTATTTTTAACGCATTAGTTAGATTTATTATTTTAGATTAGATATATTAATATACATTTAACGATAGATATATTCATTTAGGTTAGATATATTAATATACATTTAACGCATTAGGGAGATATTATATTTACACCTCAGGGATGCAGTTACGGGGGAACGGGTCGGGTGAAAATGTCGCGAATTATTTTAACCGCTCTCCGTGGAGCTACGAATTCGCGAACTTCTTGCCCGGTCGTACACTTTTATACCGTCACGGGAAATAAAACACCCTGGTGCTCGAAAAAGGCACGAAACTCCCGGTGGGGACTCCAAATGCGCGATTAGTCGTTTCTCCTTGGGACACGGCATTTATTGTTTGTTAAAACACATCGTTTCGCAGAAGGGGTGTACGGTTACTCGTAATTAGTATCGCGCGAGTCGCGTTACACACGTCGCGCAGCTTCCTGCCTCGCATACAATGTCGGCCCGCAATACCGACCCAAGGAGAACCCGACTCAATCGGGGACTAATATACCTTGCGAACGAGCGTTCCCGTGTCCAAATGAATCTTTGCGGCCGGTCTTAAGGTGAAATGAAACCCCCTTCAAATCAGTGGATTCGAATACATTTTTTTTCTTTAAGGGTATTGGACCAAACTGTCCGAAACTTTGACCCATGGCTCGTGATCATCCAAGAATTGTCCTGAGACATTGAAAATTTGGATTTTTGGAAAGAATTTCTTATATCAGCCCAGACGAAAACCAAAATGGCGTCGAGCTCGATCATATTTCGATCAATATACAATTATCGAAGGTTCTAATATGAGAAATGAAAGGGTCGGGATAATTTTACGACAATTTAGAACACTGTGGTAATCAATAAACTCGCATTTGAACGGGATAAAGGCAAAACAAGTGTTGTATGCGCTTGTATGCCAAAACGATGGGAATACGAGGTCTCGGAGTGAAGATTTAATTGACCTGCAAATCACAGATGGCACAGAAGGTCCCTCTGCAGTCAATTAGGGCCCCAGATAGCATGAATCCAGAAGATTTCTAGAGTTTTACTTCGATTTCTTTATAATTATTGTACGAAAACGACGGGTGGAGTATGCCATTTAGTGCAATACTCAATATAATTCTACACGGCTGTCAATATAAATCGAATATCGGCAACGTAGGTATTTAGAAAAATCTTCATCGACGTCGATCAAGCTCCTCGACGCGTTTCACTTCACCTTAAGGTCTTTACGATTCGCTCGTGCTTCCGGAGACTCGCCGCTGTTTTTAGAACGCGGAGGCTCTCCCGCGGCGCGAGAAATGGCTCGTAAACGTTTCTACGATTTTTGGCGACCCTCGAGGAACGCGGATCGAGAGTCAAAGAAAGTCGGGACCTCATCACTCGCGGGCCAAGAAACGTTGCTCAAGGTGTAGGCCGAGATATTTTCCAAGATATCGGAATATCTTAGGAGATTTGTTCGCGTAGAAAAAATTAAACATGAGAATTGAACTTTACTCCAATAAGGTTATCAACGTGATGTAGGAAAATGTAGCCTAGAGAGTACTGCACGGTTGTTATTTCTACAAACACTCGCAGCGGCCGCCTCTTGATCGCAGAAAGATGTTCGAAATGTTTTGACGATCAAACATTGTACGGGGAATTTTGTTATTGTTTAATTTTTTATTCTTTACTTATCTTCCTATATCGAGATGACTTTTAGATCGGTATTGTTTCTATTGGGCAGTCGCTTAATTCGGTTGGATGGATCGTCTCGACACAAAAGCGGGATCGATTGACGGTGAAATTTAGCCCCAAGGAGTGGCGCGCAATAAAAAGGAAGGAAAAAACGAACTCGAAAAGGTTATGTAAACTCCGATGTGCGCACTACTTTGTGGCACTTTCTTATCACTCGTTGACACCAGTACAGCGTTTAATGAGGGGGGTAAGGTAACCCCGAAAAAAGGCAAAACTCGGCAAGCGATAAGGCGCTTCCACAAATCGGTGCAAAAACGACTCGGTGTTCTTTTATCGGCAAATTAAAGAGTGCTAACCGTTTCAAGAATGTTGACGCGGCTGTGAACCGCCTCTGATTAACATTCTCTCCCGATGACCTCGCACTATGAACTAAATAACATGTGTCTTCTTTTTCCTTTCGAGTCTTACGATAATGTATGATCACTTCTGACCCCCCTCCTTGAAGCGTTCGATAAGCTATGCCGATGGACGCGAATGTCCGTACTTAACGATATCTGTGGTTCGATCTATCTAAAAGTAGAGCTAACGCGAAACACCCCGATCGTTGCCACTGATCGGCAAAAATCATTTCCTTAAATCTCTCTTTAACACGTCCCGTGCCACGCCGTGTACCAGCCGAGGTTAACGCGTATTATCGGTGGTACACGTGACGCGGTACGTGTTAATACCCATCAAATGTGAGATATGTTCTCTCTCCTCGCATGCGAGCGTATTAACATTAATCTAAATCCCATTTAAATACCGAAGAAGCCCCGGTCTCCGTCTTCTCGGGCAAAAGGTCTCCCGACGCGAGAAATTCCCCGCGCGCGTTAATGCCGGCCATCCGCGAGCGCTTGAAAAGAATCCCTTTAATTTAGGAATGTCAAATAAATAAGTGGATGGATTCCGCGGACGTTTCCATGGAGTCGAGTCGGCGGGCAATTCTCTGGCATCGCTCTCCCCAGGACTCGGACCTTCGTCGAGGTAGTAAATGCGGGTTCCGAGGCATTCGACGTAATTGCCGGGGGCGGCCGGAGCGCGCGGGCTCGCGCGACGACAGGTGCATCGGCCTGTGGGCCGCGCGGCTCGAGCCGCGCCGATTGGCTGCCGGGGGGCGCTCCGATCGGCGCTCCAGGGGAAAGGCGAAGAAGAAGCGGCCCCGCGCGGCGGGTCGTCGGCGCTCGGACATGCCAGCCAATGGCGGCCGCGCCCCGACAGGCTCAATGACCTCTCCGAGAAATCATTTACTTCACGCGCCAGAGATCGCGCGCGTGGCCGGAGATCTTCCCCACGCCGGGGCCGTGGAACGCCGGCCATTATGTGCACCGTGCCCCGTGTATCGCGCGTCGTGCGTACGACGCGTATCGTGCGCTTAGTGCGCAGATATGCGGAGACCGCGCGTACGCCGCGGTAACCGGGGCACACATCGTGGCCGGGCGCGTGCCCCGCGACGACTTTACGCGCCTTTTTTAACGGCTAATCCGGCGCCCACTGGGTGACGTAAGCGGGCCCGGCCATTTTTCTTTTACGGGCAGGGCCACGCCGCCCGAGCTGGCAACCTTGCGACGCGGCTCTCTGCACGTGAATCTTCTGGGGTAGGGCATTGCTTTTCACCGATTTTCGTATTTCGCTTCGTGCGCGTAAACGCGCATGTGGAGACTCGTGCGCGTAAACGCGCATGTGGAGACCCGTGCGCACCCCTGGCTTTGCCCCCTGACTTGCCTTTTACGGGCTAATCCGACTCCCGGGGTGACGTAAGCGCGGCGGCCATTTTGTTCTAGCGAGGGGTTATACCCGCCTTGCGGAGAGATGGATCTTCGGGGTGCTGAGGTTTCTCGCACTTTTTCTTCTTCTTTTTTTTTTGTTTTTATGAAAACTTACGGAATCGCGGAACATGTATATACCAGCGGAGGAACTTGCTTTCGATGTTGAAACTTATCGGTCATCGGTTAGCTCGTGGTTAGGATTTAACGTCGAATTTATTACCGCGCCTCTGATTTATCATTCTCGTAAGATTCTTCCAGGCCTTGTTTAATGGATTATTAAAGGCGAGGCGCTTTATCGGCCGAACATTGTACGCATTCCCGCCGATAAGTACCGGTATATGTTATGAGGCTGCGAGACAAATACGATGCATTTCTATATATTCTCGTTGATGGCTCGTGGTTGTACGAGATGCAGCTGTCGATATTGGCAATTGTCGTCAATGGGATGCGGAATCCTTGTACTCCCAAGACGGCCAAAGCTCGGCAGTGGTGGACGCTCGTTGGTGGCTGGGAGAATCGGGCACAATTGAAACGAGGTTATATCGGAATTAAAAGAAAGAAAAAAGAAGAAAAAAAAATGCAAAAGGAAAGGAGCGTTCGGTCATTGATGGTTCTTTTCGTACGTCACTCCGTATCTTTAGAACTATTCGATAGATGTACTTTTCCGCGCATAAATCCCTCGGCATTGGAGCTGGGGGATTTCTAGAGTTCCGAATAATCAACGATTCTCGTCCGAATCGTCGTTTATCATTTCGTGACATGCACATCTACCCGTCCCTTCCTCGCTAACCGTGATTAGCTGGCACGATTTCGGACTGGAAGCAATCAGCCAATCGCGGCCGTTCGGGAAAAGGCCGAAGAGGTCGGAATACGTTACCTTTCCCTTTATTCCCGGAACCCGGGTTCCAACAATACCCTTTATCCATGGGGACGCGCAATCTATGCTCCTCCACTTTTATGCTTCTTTCCCATCGCCATTGAGAAAGTGTAGTTAGACAAGGACATCTGACATTGAGCGTACCCACTTTGGTCCGGCTCGCATCGGTCCCTTTCCAATCGCGACGGTTTTCGAGGCGAGCTTTTCATTGTTTGCAATTCGCAAGGTTCGTTTCCACATTCCGTTGACGTCACCCGAGAGCATCGGGAGCGAGATAGCCATCTCCGCCCCGAGACGGCGTAATTAATCACATGGCCGAGCGAGTTCGCATCCACCGCGTCCCGCGGGAGGCCACGCGATTGGTCGACCGCTGCGCCATCCGCGGAAATGATTGGTTGGTCGATGCGCCACAGGCGGCGCTGATTGGTTGGCCGCTACGGCATCAGCGACGCTGATTGGCCAGGGAAAATGCCCATAATAGGTGGATCCTATCGCTGCGGCTAACGTCGAAAAGCAGCTATCAGCTTGAGCGTCGAGCGGGATAGCGCAGTGACGCGTCATTCTAGGTGTTTTTTTTTTTTTACACAAAATACGTAAGGGAAGTATTTAACATAAAATCCAAGTAAAATACCTAATAAAAAAAAAAGAGAAAGGAATAAAGAATAATAGCAAATAGGAGCAAATTTTTAATTTTAAGCATGTCAGAAATAGGAACTTCAGAAACAAAGACCCATATTCATGTAATTAACGTCACGAATGAAATTTGTTAAGTAAAATATCTAGTAATTTACTGTAAAAAAAAAACTACATCAATTATCTACGGTATTTGAGTTGTCCAATCTCGACGTTGAATAGCCGGAGGAATGGACGCGGCGCGTAGACGCGTCGAAGACAAGGAACCAATCAGAATTGTGCCGGAAGTGACGCACGAGGTTAAGCATAATTCCGATTGGTTGTTTATCCTTGAGGCGTTGGCGCGCCGTGCTCTGTGCGACACCCGACGCGTCTTGCGGGACTCCGATCTAACCGCGTTCCCTTGTCGGTTCTCGGACGCGCGCAGATAGGAGAGGCCCTGTCGGGTAGAACGATACGACGTGCCGATTTCTTCACGAGCTCGCGATAGCAACCATGCCGCCATGAATGAAGGGCTCGCTGCCACGATAATCGACGGGGTCCATAACGAGCGAAAATCATGTTGAGAGTCAAGTTCCTTTGATTACGAGATCATATTGCGTTCCTAATTGCATTCCGAATACAGTATCTAGACGCTGGTTAATCGTTTCGCACGTAAACGTCGGTTATTTAAAAAATGACAGGGGGACTTTGGTAAACACCAGGTTCGAGGAAACTGGAGGAACACGTATGCTCGGGGTATCTCGGTATTCTTATTACGAGATTATGAATTCTAAACTGCGCTTTTTCCTCTAAGGTCATTTATTGTCCTGACTCTTCCTACTCACGATGATTTAGCTGAATCGGCAAGTCGGGTCGGGCATATCGCACATTATCGGCCCGATATTTACGTCGGGCCGTGTACGTAGCCAATCACTGGCGTGTTTTCCGGAGGGTTCGTAAAAAACGCACATGCGTGCGTAATGAGGCGACTAGGTGTAAGCGATGAAGCAATCGGAGTCACGGATGTAGGAAGGCAGGAGGGTTCACGGCTCTGACCTGTTTCAACGTCTTATCGAGTCCCGGAGCGGGCAAAGTGCGTTAGCGAGGAGAGGCGAATTGCCGCGCAAGGAGGAACTCCTCGTTTCCGCTGTACCTTTGTCCGATTTCTGGCGAGAAAGGCGAAGAAAAGGGGCGGCACTGACGGCGGCCATTTTGGTCCCGCTTCTTGGGTCGTCAAAGATGGCGCGCGAGTCGCGAGGCACGACCGTTACGGTCACCGAAAGAGCGGAATGGAGACGATCACCTTCGGCTTCGGCGGGACGGCGCATACGGCGTAAACAACGCGATCGGTCAATTCCATGATTTATTTCGACACACGCGACCCGGAGTAAAGCTCTCGCGCGTATAAAACGTTTAGTTAAAGGAAAAAATGAAGAACACACGTAAAGTCCTGTTTACCGTTTTGTGACATATAGTAGAGACGCGATAACGCCTTCGCCTCACGGTAAGGGGCATCTCGCCGAGGAGCCGCGCGAACTTTTTGCCATTCATAATTCCACGAGAGATGGACTTCGGAACGCCCGTTGCTCGGCTTTATCTCGCTTGTTCTTCGCTCGATTTCGCTGAAATTTAATCGATTTCGAGAGGCATTTAGGGAGGGACGGTCTCATGGGAGAGGGCTCCTCGTCGAGGCTTTATCACCGTGCCTACCTGAGTCCACCGGCGGCCATCTTGGATAATGGTAAAGAGAGATGAAAGACACCGAAACTCGGCTGTCGAAGTTACTTATTTCTTTTACTTTGATTTTTTTTACTACCCTTTCGAGACGCCGTCATTCTGCAATTTAGCAGAGGTTCATTTACACGTATCAATAGCGAGTTAATTGTGCTTTCGAAATTGATAAATGCCTAGATATTTGTTAAAGTCATGTAGCACCTGAAATGAAATGGGGGGAAATGTTACTATTTATGAATTATCTTTTTTTTATTGCATCTCCCTTACGTTTAGTTCGCATCTGGCGCTGTAGTTTTATCGATTGGTACACCTTGTCTTATTTGTATCGTGATGAAGTACGCGTACTTGTGATTTTGTCATCTTGCGGGTCTTCGTATTGAGTCTAATCGAGGTTTTGGGTCATCCGTTCGATCCATGCCTCGAGATAATTCTATTCGATTAATGTCTCGAGGTTTCGCCATCGAGCCGATCCAGTTCCCCTGCTAATCACCTTGGCGAACGGTAAATCATTGAAATTCACGGGGCACAATGGGGCCGAAAAGTTAGGCAGGGTTGGCCGACCCTGCCATGTGCCACTTTCGTCCCACCGTGTGCATTGACATTGCGCATCCGGGGTGGCCGATGGGAACAATGCCCCGAGATTCGACGACCCCCTTTTGCGTCCCCGGGATTCGCAGGGCTAAAGCACGTTCACGTGGCACGGGAGTCGAATGCGCACGAGGGTGGACGTGGAATTGTCACATTTGGCGGTGTGGCCCCCTCGGCTTACCTGTCATTCCGAAATAATGGTATCCGCGTCTGCCTTTATCGCTCTCCGAGGCGAGCCGTTTCTGCCTCGGTAGGCAAAAGTGATATCGCCAACATTTCTACCCGCACGAAATCCCTCTGGAAATCTAGAAATTCATTACGACGTACCTACACATTCTGACGGTAGAAAAGTATAAGTGGGGAGCTGAGTAAAGGTGCTATAATCCCGTACAGGGCTTACCCATCGCGTCTTCCATAATTTTCATGTAATTTACTATCAGCCCGTTCATATGGACCCATGGGGACGAAATGGGGAGAGAGTAGAGCCTAATAAGCTAATTTCTTTATGTAATTAGTATTTAAGTAATTAATCATTTGAGTCCCACGCGCCGCTTTCGCGCGCTTCAGATTTCATGTCGAAAAAACCCAGGGCATTTGAACGATACCGACAATCGATCGCGCACTCACAATCTGACGATACGCGCTCAACTTTCCCGACGCATTTTCAGACGAATTTTTTGCCAGAGAATAAAAGGAGCGCCATCGCGTCGCTCGGATCTTTTCGCATCCCATTCGGAACACGCTATTGCGCTGCATGGCTTTTTTCGACTGTTTTTTTAAAAACCTCTGGTACTCAAACGGTTAAAAACAGAGTAAAGATATTTGTAAGATCCTTCTTACCGATTTTCTGAGTTTTATGGAAGTGAAACAAAATCGGTACGGCGATAAATGGACTAGAAGGCACGACGGTCGAACATTAGAATTATCGGAGAGTCGGTGATTAGGAAAGATGGCGGCGCGTCGCGGAGTCCCGGAATGGCGGCCAAGACCTTTTCGCATCTCATTCGGAATGCGCTATTGCGCTGCTCGGCTTTTTTCGACCGTGTTCTTTTAAAAACCTCTGGTACAGTCGAAGATTAGAACTCTCGGAGGATCGGTGATTAGGAAAGATGGCGGCCAAGACCTTTTCGCATCCTATTCAGAAAGCGCCATTGCGCTGCTTGGCTTTTTTCGACCGTTTTTTTTTTTAAACCTCTGGTACTCGGTTAAAAACAGAGTAAAAATGTTTGTAAGACCTTTCTTACCGATTTTCTAAGTTGTATTGGAGTGAAACGAAACTCGGTCCAGGGATATATGGACTAGAAGGCACGACGGCCGAAGATTAGAACTCTCGGAGGGTCGGTGATTAGTAAAGATGGCGGCGCGTCGCGGAGTCCCGGAATGGCGGCCAAGACCTTTTTTCTCGGGAGGGACGCGGTCGTTAGCCCTGCGATCCCTAAGGAGGCTACGCCTCCTCGATGGCGGGGCCTTCCTTCCTCCCTCCCTTGCCCAACCGTCTGGACATCGAACGTTTGATCTTCCAGGGTGCAGCGAGGACGAGACAGGTGCGGACTCGGAGGCGGGCGGCGGAACGGGCGGAACGGGCGGAACCGGTGGAACCGGCGGCGGGGGCGGTGGTGGGGCCGAAGGGGCATCGGCTAAGCAGCCCGAGAGGTGCCCCCAATGCGGTATCCTCTGTCGAAACTTACACGTCCTGCAGCTCCATCTGGAAGACACCCACAAGACGTCCTATAGCATCGACAAGAACGACCTGACGGCTCAGTTCTCCCAAGTTGTAAGTCGAGGCGTGCCCTCTACGGACTATATATTGGTCCTTTCATAAAGAATCCTTCGCCGATCGAGTTTGAGAAAACTTGGAGACGGTCAATTGATACTTAACGTTTGTTAACAGTCGTGCAAAGTCTGCAGCAAAACATTCGCCAACGTGTACCGACTACAGAGACACATGATCAGCCACGACGAGAGCGCCGTGCTGCGAAAATTCAAATGTCCGCACTGCGCGAGGGCCTTCAAGTTCAAACATCATCTGAAGGTACGGCATCTCGAGTGATCCATAGATGGCGGCGAAGAGAGGCTGTTCCGAGACTCTCGTTACTCCGGTACGTCCTAGGACGCTCGCCAATGCGAAATCGATGCTTTCAGGAACACCTCCGCATTCACAGCGGGGAGAAACCATTTCAATGCTCCAACTGCGGCAAGAGGTTTTCTCACTCGGGCTCCTATTCGAGTCACAATACGTCAAAGAAGTGTTTGATAGTCAACCTGAAGAAGTCCAGGCAGGCCTCCATCGGCAGCGTGGACAGGGGCCCGAAAAAGTCGCAACAACCTCTGCAGGCCCATCGAGATGTCGATTTGCTCGCGGCGAACAACAACACCTTCCTACCGATCTTGCCGAAACTCTCGCCGACCGATTATCACGACATCCAACGAGACGGTGCAGGTGAGAATCACCTGAGTTTGGTCGCACGTCTATGGTTTTATGAATTTTCAGAGCGATGGATTAATGATGCATCTTGTATTTTTAGGCAGCTACGACATGCAGAACATCCTACCCCAGGTGCTAGGGTTCGGGAATTACTTCCTCCAGTTCTCCTTGGGCAAAATCCTGAACCAGTTGCACTCGAAGAGGCTGGACGAGGTAGCCGAACAGTTCGAGTCGCACCACGAGACGATGAGTCCGTCTACGGCTGACTCCGAGGGCACGGAAGGTACCGAAGGAAAGGATTCTCCTGCACCGCCGGATCCACAGGGTTTGGATGCCGTTCGGAGGATTCTCGAGACCGTCAATACTTCCGTCACCAAGCAATTACTGGAAGCCAACGTGAGAAAGCTGGCTTCCTCGCCGGCGACCATCAAGCGAGAAATAGACGAGGATTACCAGGTGATAAATCTGTTTTTATCAAAGCCGAGATGAATCGCATTAAGTACTTGATCGACGTGGACTCGGGAGGAGCAAGTAGGAGCACAAAATGATATGTTTCCCTGTGATTTTTAGGATCAGGACAGCGAGATGTCCAGCGAGGTGACGACGCATTGTCCCGATTGGCCCGCGGCCGATCAGTACGACTCTCAGAGCGAAGGCTTGGCAGCAAAGCTTGAAGAAGTGAACCAAATGCCGGCGGCGAGGGTAGGCTACAAGAGGAAAGCGCAGGCCGAGCCTGTGGTCGACAGCTCCGATATGGATACGGAGTATGAGGACGAAATCAGCCAACCTCAGGGAGAAAGTGGTCGCAGAGTAAGAGCCAGGTCTTTGATAGACGACGAACAGTTGGCCGTCCTCAGGGGCTACTACGCCATTAATCCTCGGCCCAAGAAGGAGGAAATTACTATGATCGCCAATTATATTAATTTCTCCACCCGAGTCGTTCAGGTGAGCTATAAGGCCAGAGTAAGATAGGCTGTGGGCACTCGTTTCCTTGATGGTCTTGACTTGTAAGTGCTTACGTTTATGTAGGTTTGGTTTCAAAACTCACGAGCAAGAGATCGCAGAGAGTCAAAGGTACCGGCTCTGGTGCCGATACAGACTACCACTGAGCAACCCCTAGATCTGTCGAAAAAGGAGGTCCACCCCAATTTGGTAGCGAAGGATAGCGACACTTCCAGCAGAAACACGTCGTCTCCTTACGGATCGAAGGACGACAACCCTGCCCCCCCTAATCTCGATACGGACGACCCCGAAGATTCGCCGCTCGTCATCGATGAGGAGACCGTCGATTCCGCAGAAGTGAAGTCGGTACCATTTGCCTGTACCGAGATCAGTTCAAAGGTTGGTTGTCATACTAGTTCGTAGAGACATCTTACTCGGGGATTAGCATCGATCATTCGTTGATTTCGTTGGCACAGAGTCAAGGTCAAGCACAAACGAAAAACGAGAGTGACGTCCTGGCGCAAGCGGACGTCCCTGCGGCAGAGACCGAGCAGGAAGGCCTCTACTTCTGCGGCCAGTGCGACAAAACGTTTTCGAAGCACAGCTCGCTCGCGAGACACAAGTACGAACATTCCGGTAAGTAGAGCCCGAGATAGCGGTAACTTTTGAGAGATGAAATTATCTTTTCACCGCGAATCATCGATCGGGAGTCTTAGCGTGGTCGTGATACTTATTAGGAGGAATTCTTTACATAGGGCAAAGGCCGTACAAGTGCGAGGAGTGCCCGAGGGCGTTCAAGCACAAGCATCACCTGACCGAACACAAGCGGCTCCACACTGGCGAAAAGCCTTTCCAGTGTTCCAAGTGCCTCAAGCGCTTCTCTCACTCCGGCTCCTACAGCCAGCACATGAACCACCGTTACTCCTATTGCAAACCCTACAGAGAATAGGAGCGCCACCCTCGTTCGCCCATGGCCCTTAAGCTTAGCTAAGTATCCAAGGACCTTCTCGTTCAGAAACGTCGTGTAGCATTTAATAAGGCCGCTCGCTCATCATCTGCGCATCGCAATTGATGTAGACGACGGTCAGGCCGGAAGAGATTTCTTCGGAAATTTTCGCGCCTCGACGAACCTCGACCGAACCAGAAAGCAGTCGTCGAGATTGGGAGAGACTCATAGGTATATGTGCAGTTTCGAAAATTAAACCTTGAACACTGTCCATTATTTCCTTGCCCATGTAGATATTTGCAACTGGTTCAGCACTGGATTTGTATCCTCGGAGATATTTGGGCTTAGTAATGCGTAGAATAGTTCAAGCGAAGATGAAACTTTCTTTGATCTAGGTTACCTCAATTAGATTAAATGTTACCTAGGATTTCTTTCATCTTGAACGGTGGATACAATGGTCAGGGTTTCTTTTTTTTTTTAAGCATTTTCTCACTAGCAAGGAGATTCTCCATTTAGCGGCGGTATCGTTTACAGATAGCGAACAGCCACCCCGACTGCCAAGTTTTACTTATTGACCCAATTCTTATAATTTGCCCCTAGGTTGGCCAAATCACTTACGAACAAGTGACTCCTAGACTAGAAATGTAATAAGTTTGAGTACACGAATTCAGTTGCCAAGAGTGGTCCAACCATTAACCAATTGTACGTATTAAGCGAACCTTGAAATTTAACATGGGCGGGGAACGGACAAGTTGTAATATCCCAGGAATTTATTCCTAGGGAAAATTCAATGGTACTAAAATTCTCATAAATTCGGGCACCACGTTAGGGAGGGAAGACGATCTCGCACAGTTTCGTAGAAATACTTAGGGCTAATGAATGTTATGAACCTTTTGTCTCTCTCAATCTTGCTCCCTTTCTCTCCCTCTCACAGCCAAATACACAAAAATAACCAAACAACACGTAACGGTACCAAAAATGCATAATGCAATAATCTANTATTAACAAGATATTATATATACCATGACAATAATAAGGAAACTAATTAATGTACAAATTTGTTAGCCACATTCGCTGAGGAGTGCGACTTCCATTCGAGGACATGCAAATTCGCGAGCGCGCACCGCGCTGCATTGTTTATTCGCACGCTCGGAGAATGTTGCATCCGTAAATCGGTTTATGGATGGAATCCATGTTTGAATGTCTCGGAAGGGATGGAAAGAGGTTCAATCGAGGTACCTATTGACTGAAGCTCAGAGTGCGCCTCGACGGCATCAGCTGTAACGTCTTGTCGTTTCTTTACCGCTAGATTTCCTAATGGTTCGAGCTGTACGCTAAAGATATTTTCCATATGAACGTTAACAACGGTAGACTACCAAGATCCATTTTGAGTGATCAGAAATAGAGTCAACGGATGTCCTGGACACTTCTTCGATGTGCATTTCAATAACGTTGCAATATTAGCGATGAAAACGACCAATGATTATCACGTAACTTTTGTAACATTTTTAATGGATGTAATATACGTGGAACTCTGTGGGCGTAATAGAGAGATGTACATATTTTGACAGAGGTCTGGATATTAATTCGGTTGGTGATAAGTGTAACGATTGCTTGGCAAGAACTTGGACAAATCTTTTTTGACGGACCATCGTTTTAAACTCGGTACCTGGGTCTGACCCTTTGGATGCGGTCCACGACTAATGAATTCTCTTCCGGAAACGTCTTTTTGACAACGACAATAAACTATCCCCGAAATGGAATTCAGATAATATTGTATGACGGATGCGACCGAGCCTGGGAAAAGTCTGCAGCAACCGGAGCCGCGGTTGATCATTCGAGGCGCACTTTCCCGTCAGTCTCGTGACTAGAGTGCGGTTCGTGGTTACCTACGGTTCGTTCAAATGCCTATTTTTTTAAAGCCTAACTAGGGATACCGGAAGATGTTTGAGCGTGCACTCGATGCGAGGGCGACTTTGGGTCGAAATTAGTTATTTCTTTCGGACGCTTAACTCTCGAATCCGATGGGCGAATACGCGTCGAGAGAAGACGCCCCCCTTCTGGATTATCGCTGATAGAGCTTATGATACTCGGCGCCCGGTTACCAGAATGGAGAAGAGAATCTCGAATTTCGCCTCCTCACTTTAAATAACTATATTATTAGAGTCGAGAATGTGGGGCCCTGATGGCTTACGGTACGAGAGATTGTCCTCGCGAGATTACTTCCCAAGGGGACCCCATGTGGTCCGTCCCCTTGGGGAAAATCGTACTTACGGGTCGACGCCGTGCCGACCGGCTACGAATGCGGAAATGTTGGCCTCATCGCTAAGCACATTCCGTAAAGGCCCATTCGCACTTTTCCGGGGTCTCTTTCCTCTTTTCCTCCCGTTTTCGACTCTTGCCTTCGAGGAAAAATCAAACTAGCCGAGCCGTGCTTTTCGTTCGCTCGAATCTTCTCCGAGGATGAGAAATTTACGTAGAGTTTCAGATCATTTGGGGACTGCAACAAAAGTCTTAACCAGGCTGAAAGAAAATGGTACCGTAATTGTACATTAGATTTATACAAAGTAGCTGAAAATATGTGGGGGATTTCGTTCTGCGATAATATATCTTGTCGATAATATTTCATCAGACGTAGACATTAGGTATGCTTATTAAGTAAGTCAATTTGTACATGGCTAATCTTGGAAACTGGGGTGAGTCGATTTTGCCCCACGTGGGATAATTAATAAATTGCGAGATACTGGCAAATCGAACGAAAAGTTAGCGGCTCGGTAAACCAGTGAATCGAAACTCGCGTTGGCTTCCTCGCCGATACCCAGGGCCTCGTCCTAAGATCTAAGTATGATATTAAATGCTTCCAATACTGTACTATTAAATATTATTACGTCATTTATATGATTTTATTCGTTCAGGCGCGTAGGTAAGCAGTATACTCTACAGATGATAATACTCGAGAATGTATTTTATAACAGTTTATTCATCTTTTTATTTACACATGCCAGAAGTGATAAGTGATATTGTTATTAAATATAATGCGACGAGCGCGAACGTAATTGCCGTGTGTACGGCGTTTGCCCAAATGCTGAACTTGCACTTTCTCACGTAGAAGCTTCGGTTATCCGCGACAGGCATCGTGTACACACTACGAAGAAACAGATATGATGCTTATAATACTCTTTTATTATAGTGTTAACACTTAAGAAATATATTTTTATATAATTATAATATAATATTATATACGATAGAATAAAACGATCGCTCGTGTTCGATCGCGACGGGCCTCTGTCTCTCTCTCCCTCTTTATCGGCACTCGTCAGAAATCTTCAAATGCAGTTCCCCTCTCGTATTTTTGGTATTCCGATTTATAATCGATTACAGGCCAACCTTTCTCTTGCCGAGCAAATTATCGCGTCTGGTCGACGCTGCGACCCTCTTGCCGAAATTCTCTTCGCGAAGGAAAATCTTGAACAGAGGTCGCGGCGATGAATATCTCTACCCCGTTGACGACGCGGCGCGTCATTGCATTTATGAACTCCGTTCTTTTGACATTTGACCGCGTTGTCACGTGGTAGTAGTCTGTCAGAACACCTGACGCAACTCGGAAAATCTTGACCGTTTTAGCCCATTATCTGCCACTTATTATTCCAAAGTGACGTTCACTGTCTGGCTTCCTGTAGTAACGATACTCAGTAACTGATGATTCGTGACTATTGACATCTTGAGATATTTCGTATTGCCTGCTGATGCATAAATATCCTTAACATCTGGGTAGATTTTTATTCCAGAGAAGACAATCTTACTCATTTGATAATATTATTTAATTATACTTTGTAGCAGGGTGAGCAGATGATAGGTTACATTTTGGGTAATTCTTAAATCTGCTTTTAAACACGTTCCACGATTGCTTGTGCTCTTTTGATGATCCGTACATCTCGTTAAGACGATATGACCCGACTTTTTGGCTTTCTCACAGTTCACTTATCGATACTTTTCTTCGCTAACGTGCTCAAAATGTTTATTTGGTTGTTACCGTTATTATATCTACAAGAGATTTCTAAATTGACCAGATGAATTACTGACTTAAAGGGATTAATGTCTTCAAAGGTAGATTATCGATTATACTTTGCATCCAACATTCTGAACTGTGGAAGTCAGAAAGTTAGATAATCATGTGCGTCCAGATGTAAACAAAAACGGCAGTCGAGACTACAAAATCTGTTCTCTGCTTTGCGTACGAAAAATTGATCCGAATCAATAGACTGTCCATCAGTACGACCGTGCTTGAAATTGTCTTTAGAAACGCGCAGATAGAATAACAGTGGACCGTAATTCAACAATTTGAAATACCTACAAATTATTTGACGAATCAACAATAGTTCGACCAAGATTTTTTGTTGTATCACTGTGAAAATTCTAGGCCTGAACACATGCGTAGATTTATTACCGGTTTCTGTAGACAATTTTAAGCACAACTACCGCGGTGCTAGCCAGCGGTGACATCTGTAATTCCTAAAAAAAATTGTTACGATTGTTAAAGCAACGATTTAAGCACCATACGATGCCTTCCGTGAACGACCGAGCTTGTCTAGTTGCCAAATAATTCGACGAAGTGAGTTTATTGCCGAAGGTGGTTACTTCGACGCGTTGAGCTCGTACAATTCGAAACGACGGCTCGAAGTAACTGCAAATCTTTTTATTTCCTCGATTATACGCAGTAATACTGGTGGTTATGCCGTTGAGCTTTCCATGACCTATATTAATAAGTACCAAAATAAAAAATAAAATGTATATAACTATTCGATAAAGCAGACAATAATGTACCGTTTCTTTTAGAGGTTAGAGCGTAACTACGACATAGCATATACTTGTAGATTTAAAACATAATTTTACTAAATTGGTATATATTATATACATAATTACATTTAATTGCCATAAATAATTATACGAATATTATAATGGTGAAATGTAATGCAATACGTACTCAAGGGCAAGGGAAATGAAAGAGTAGTTGCACAGCGTCGACAGTGCCAATTTCATTGATAAAGTTGTTCTTTGGCTTACTGAGGTTTGGGCCATTTTTTTTTTTTTTTAAGTTTGTGAAAGGAAAAACTTATCAAATGCTGAACTTAGGCGGGTTAATTGACTTATTGCATCGGGCGATACATATGGCATTTTATGAGAAAACTATCAATACATTCCGCTTGCATGAGAGTTACTTTGAAAATTTATGATATAAATAATTGAAAGATAGTTCGATGCCTCTGGTATTGGAAAGATTTTAGATATAGCTTGTAAAAATTAAACATGATCAAACGAAGAAATCAAAGCTCGGGTTCAAGCTTGGCTAAATAAATTTTGACGCTGTTCACGCTCTGCCGCTAACTTTTAAACGTTGCGACCTTTACGTCGTGTTTGTTACTGTGGAATTAAAAATATTGTATTGTGACAAAGTTCCATCCATAATAAATAAATGAAATATTATACAGTTAGGCCGACTTTTCCGCCAGTTGGTGCCTTTTTTTCTGCAGGAAGCGCACAGTTTTGGAATCCATTCTAGCGCTCTAAGCGAACATGCACGATTTGGATTTTTCGTTTGTTCTGCAAAAGCGGACGACGAAGGTCTCGATAAACAAAAAGTCATTGAGACCGTTTAACGAATCTGAAAGTAAGAAATTGATTTGAAAGCATTCATGGCATTAAACTGTATGATTACATTTTTGTATAAAAATCTAACCATAGTTCTTTTCAAATCTGTCAGATTTAAAAAAACACATTAGTTATTTCAAAATTATTAAATTTTCTTTTGGATAATTTTACAGAAATAAATTACATTCAAGCAGTAATGTCTACAAATTCATTAGATAGATTTGAGTTGGCGCATTCTTTCAGATTTGTTAATCGGTATCAGTTCTTTTTTTGTCTGCGGAAGAAGAATTTCAAGGTAGAAAATTGTCAACACTCACAGAAAACAATAGATAATTACGGTGTACCATTGCACTTTAAGCCGTCAAATAGCAAGAACATTAGAGTCTTAGAATTGTTGTTCGCTCGTTAAATTGTCTTCGTTTCACAATGTAATAAAAGCTATTTACTTTAACATTAATGTTTAATCCCTTTTTATTAGATGCGTCCACAGTGAGGTTGATCACTTTCAAGCACAAACCATATGTTCACGATGTGGATGTTGTACACTACATTACTGATTGATTTCTTCTGCATAGAATACCTGATGTGGCAAAATACATTAACTATTCCTGATTGTGAAGGTGTTAAAGGTAATGAGTAAAATTTTAAATATAGAATTAATAGCTTCTGATCAATAAAGTGTTTGTTAAATGCGATACTTAACAGAATGGCATTATTTATTGTAGTAATGTCTGAAGATATGTACACAATAACACAAGGATCACTATGTTTATGTTTACTTATGATTAATTATAGTAATATTACAAATGAATTAACATTAACTCTCGTACTCCATATAAAAAAATACAGTATTAAATCGAATTTTACGTATCTTTCTATCTTAACATATCAAATCAGTATATAAAACTTGTTTATAAATTGATACAGCTTTGTCAGTTAGCATATGACTTACATGAATTAAATATAAATTTACATGAAATTCAAAAAAGATACACTGAATATTTAAAATATATCATAATTTCTGTTTATGATAAAGGAACAACCAGATCAGTCCCAGGATATTCAGGAAGCTGTAGGTCATATTGAATTTCCAGTTTTTTAGGTACAAATCGTCCTCCTAAATAATGGTATTTTCCTTTGAAGTGACGAGCACACATTTTTGGTGCAGTTAAAGATATTAGTGTTTCTGGATTTATATCCCCTTTGGAAGGACCATTTTCTACATTCCAGCCAGAAGGTATATCAATGCTGCATATTGGAATCACTGTACTTTTTAGGATATTCATAATCGGAACAAATTCATCTCGAACTGGAGGTTTAAAGCTAAATCCAAATAATGCATCTATTATAACAATATTCTTATTCAGTTCCTTAAATTTCTCTGTACTTTCAACAATGGGAATATCATTTTCAGTGCATTGGTGTAGAAGATTTTCGTATAAACGGTTTGAAGTTCTTTTTGGATAATAAATTTCAGGAGCATATCCAAAAAGTTTCAAATGTCTAGCACAAACCAGACCATCACCTCCATTATTTCCTGGCCCACAACATATCAACACATTGTTGGAAGCACTTTTTACTAATGGATAACATTTTGCAATCACAACTGCACAACTTTGCCCAGCAAGTTCCATTAGTTGATCAACACTGAATCGATACCTTTCGAACAGGTCTTTATCGATATTAATTGCTTCAGTCTGCTCCAGATACCTCACCATTTTTCTGCTCTTATTGTGAATTAATTTGGCAGCTCTTATAACATCAGGTGATCCAGTAGTTCTATTAGGAAATACTTGTAAGCTTGTTTGCAAAATGCTGAGAAGCTTCAACATTTGAGGTTAGACTTCGTTTTCTGTGGCTGTCACCTTAGAAATTAGAATTTCATGTTGGTCAGAATATTTTTTCTTTTTGACTCAACTCAGACATCGTACAAATATCAGATGGATTTGACAAAATAAGAAATTAATGTATGACAACTTGTCTAATTTCCTGTATCACTTATTTCTCTGCTGAGAATCTGACCAACTAAATATGTATTTACTACACATTTAAGATGGCGCTATATGTTATAAAAGTAATAAAAATAAAAGATATAAGAATTAACGTTAATATCAACAAATGTTTCAATAGGATATTGGATTTGGTCATGTTTCAGTAAATGAAAAAAGAAACTTATTACCTTTTTCTTCTTTATCAATTCCCAGAATAAATCCGAAAAGGTACTCGATGTATCGATATGATACCTAAAAAATGTAATAGAATAAAGATATACCTCTTGTTCCAATTAATATGGTAAGATCTGTAATCTACTTACTGACAATATTTCTTAGGAGCAAAAGCAGCTAACATCCCTAATGTTTTTAAACTACCAATTGGATCTTCTACCTTTTCTAAACGGATGGCAACAAGAACAATATCTCCGTTGATGTGTCTTAAGGTTCCAAATACTTTAAAAATACTTCTATTTGCCTTGATAAGAAAATTCTATTTAAATTTTAAGGCATTTCTATATATGGTTCATGTCAATACGCATCAGCTGCCTGATCGTTGCTTACCCATTTGTCTCTGTACGATCCATCCGATCGCAGTGAAGAAATTTGTTCAAGAGACAAATTATTAAGATTTAACGGAAATTTAGCATCTTTCCCAGATGTAACAGAATAAATGAATAAACGTAAGGGAGTATCAGAACGGATCCTTCCTATAGTTTGTACATCTTTGACATAGTTCTGTTCATAACCTTTTAACTGTATGTAACGAGGAATATTTTCAACCAAAATTGGTACAAATGGATTTAATCCACCTAAAGTAGTTCCTACTTTTGCAAAGCGTACCACCCAGTCCGGCTGGCTCATTTTGCTTTGCTAGGAAAGTGACGTTAAGAATCTATTTTTCAAGCATTTCTACTGATCTACGTTATGGAGTCAAAACTCCTAAAATTTGTGAACACTGATGAACATTCATTCATTACGAAAAAGTGATAAACTAATAGACACCAAGAAATAAAATTCATATTCTATACGGCAATCATATGGCGGCAATGCTGTATTTGCAGAGATGAGTTGGGAGATTGCTCACGTGCAGGGTCGCGCGATCGCACCGTGTGCTGCCCT
>NW_019394622.1:0-61515 GCF_000612105.2 Orussus abietinus | reverse complement strand
TGTTAAAACATGTTAAAGGATCTTTGTGAATTTTTGTCGCGATGCGAACTGCGTCCACGGTAGCTTGATGGGGAAGGTTGTTCCGTTTAAATTGATCTCTCGAGCTAGTGGCTGCGATTTTTTTCGGAGGAGGTACAGGGTTTTGGAGTTTTTGTGTTTTGAGAATGAGAATGAGAATGAGAATGAGAATGAGAAAATATCAGGAATCGCTCCCAAGCAAGTAAAAAAGCGCAGCAGATTGTTCCCTGTCGTATTCAGAATCTCGAAGAGGTGAGTTCGGGCATGATGTAGAATTACAACAAGACTTACATCTATCGCGGGACAGATTCTGAATGCCGACAACGGAAGTTTCCGCAGAGGATCTCAAGATCTCGTAGCGATTTATTATTGTATATCCAATAGTATATACTCAAATAGTCATAGTTGTATATAATTCTAAATAAGATACCGTTACTTTACATAAACTTCCGGGTGGCTCAAAATAACATGAACTTCTACTTATTTACAGATTACGGTGCAATGTATACACAATAATTAATAAAAGCTCTATATTACAATATAGTCAATCGACGTTGACTCCGCTCAACGTACAAAGATATAAATTTCTTGTATACATAGAATACGATTTCTACTAATTTCTTTCCGTGTCACGTGTCTCACCGTATCCCTAAAGTGTGTCTCACGGTAATATACAACCGGTCCGCGCATCTGGCTGGTAAAATAAAGTAAATCTAATATTGTACAACTTTGGAGGAATGTCGTGATGGCGTAGCACCAACTTCACTATAAATCGATTAGTCGAACAGCAATGGCACTTTACAATTTAAATAATATGTCTATCATTTATGTATATATATGTGTATATATTTATATATACATATATATATATATATATATATATACTTTTCTTCTTTCGTGTAAAACCTACCCAATAACGTAGCAACAATAACAACGGTGGATGAAGCTTTTTAGTTCATCCACTTGCGGCAGTTAGGCGCGCCACACGCGCATGCTATCTTGTGCTGGTCGTCCTCGATGTCGAATTTGTAGTCATATGCGAGCTGAAACCAAATTGCACGCAATTGCATATTTCGTAATTCATCAGGGTTTCCTCAAAGTAGGTACACGCGTAACAATAAATCTGTACACCAACCGAAAACAGCTTCCGCCAAAGCAATCGGTTCGAATAAGACACTTTTTTAAGGTGAAGTGAAACACGTCGAGGAACTTGATCGACGTCGATAACGAAGATTTTTCTAAATGCCTACGTTGCCGACGTTCATTTTTCTGTTGTCAGCTGTGTCGAATTATATTGGGTATTGTACCAAATGGTATACTCCACCTGTCGTTTTCGTACAATAATTATAAAGAAATCGAAGTAAAACTCCAGAAATCCTCTGGATTCATGCTTTCTGGGGCCCTAATTGACTGCAGAGGGACCCTCTGCGCCATCTGTGATTTCCAGGTCAATTAAATTTTCACTCCAAGACCTCGTATTCCCATCGTTTTAGCATAGAAGCGCATACAATACTTTTTTTGCCTTTATCCCGTTCAAATGCGAGTTTATCGATTACCAGAGTGTTCTAAATGTACGGAAACGACATGTGGAGTATGCCATTTAGTACAATACCCAATATAATTCGAAAAATCTGTCGATATAAATAGGAACGTCAGTAACATAGGTATTCAGAAGAATCTCTTTTACCGATGTCGATCAAATTTCTCGACGTAACTTCACCTCAAAAGAACCTTTTGTACCTACGTTGATTAAACTTCTCGACGGGTTTCACTTCGCCTTAACTACACGGATTACAAATCGCTACTATTTATCGTTACGTGGGTAACCAACTTTAAGGCGAATTTACACGGTGCCAGTAACTCGTACGAGTCACTAAAACTGAGTGCTTTACAAGATGGGAGCGTTTACCCAGCCTTCTAGTACTTGCATAGTCGTAAGCAGAAAGTCATGTGCTATGCCACACAAATGTCTAAGGGGCGACGCAATTTTAAACACTTGACGAACAAATAGATTAAACAGTATTTGAACGTGTTGGGTGAAGAGCTTTACTCTATTTTCTATTCTCTATTCCTGTCCTGTTATAGTTTCGAATTCCAAAGGCGTTCTTCCCCTCAATACAGTTCAACAAATGTCAACGTAGGGTCTCCTGTCCACCTTTGGGCCATTTCAACCCAAAATTTAACACAATATTGCACAAAAATGCTTTAATTTGCTCTTGGAACTTGCAAGCCGGCCTCGGAAACCGCGTCTACACGTCTCTGGGATACAAGATAGTAGAGTGAAACACGTGGTTACAACACGGGTTACAACTCGCGCGAGGAAATACGGTTGGTTTCTATTCCCTCGACTAGCATTGGCACTTGGGCGAGTACTGCACACCAGTACTGGAATGGCAGTTTACCCAAGACGAGTAACACTCGGTTTTAGTGACTCTACTCGTGTCTAGGATACAAGACAGTAGAGTGAAACACGTGGTTACAGCACGTAGTTACAACTCGTGCCAAGAAATAGGGTTACTTTCTATTCCCTCGACTAGCATTGGCACTTGGGCGAATACTCCACTTCAGTACTGGAATGGCAGTTTACTCAAGACGAGTAACACTCGGTTTCAGTGATTATACTCGTGTCTAGGATACAAGACAGTAGAGTGAAACACGTGGTTACAGCACGTGGTTACAACACGGGTTACAACTCGCGCCAAGAAATAGGGTTGCTTTCTATTCCCTCGACTTGCATTGGCACTTGGGCGAGTACTGCACTCCAGTACTGGAATGGCAGTTTACTCAAGACGAGTAACACTCGGTTTTAGTGACTTATGTGAGGTACTGACACCGTGTAAATTAGCCTTTACTTTGCCCAGTCAGGCTTTCCTTACTCACCTCTTCGCCTCGAGAGATTTTTCTCTTAGCAAAGATGATGATCCGAAGGTCGCGTTCAACTTCGACAATTTCGGCGACGCAATTCGGATTGCATGAGTGATTAATGTAACGAGCCAGGCCGCCGCATAACGTCGCATCCACCACCCTTTCCTCATCCAAGCGGAACATATAAATACCGCGATTCTGAAAACCAAAAGACAACACGTGTTACTGTCAAATAACAAATAGCCTTACTGCAGAAGACGTTAAATTAGACCGTAATTTGAAGGGAAAAAATAAATAGTTCTATTCGTGTCCGCGGGGAGATGACTCGCAATTAAAATTATATAATAAATTTCATCTATCACTTGTAATTTCTCTTTTCAAGAGGACGTAATAATAATGCATATCAAGCGTCATGCAGACACTGCTAAATAACTGTCCAGGCTCAAGTAGATGAAAGAAAATGTGTATGTTGTTTAAAAAAGACGTATTGTTGACGCGTGTATGTTGAAGTTGTTATGCAATAGTTGTCTGCACGAATGTAAGGCTTTTCGAGACCGAAGGACTGCATCGTGAAAATAATAATTGTTGATAGAACAGACATTGCGTAGTTGCTACAGTCATACGTACAGTGGTTTCCACGATTTCATTTAAGGCGTGAAACAGGTGGACAAATTATGATTCATTTGCCCATAAATATGACTACGGGATTTTAATATACGGTTACCGATTTTCAGTTTTAGAACTTCCATTATAATATTCAACCTGGATCGAGATTAACGGATATCGGTACCGTCTATTGATAAGGATTCATTATTGGAGTATAGATACTCGGCAGGGCGTTTCTAACTCAAGATGTATATGACTCGAAACTCTACCGAGTTTCTTAACCGGGATTAATATTAATATCAATATGAAGATAAAGCTGTACCTCATTGCTATAAAAAAAAAGAGACGCTGTACTTCGGAGTGCATGGATAAATCTTTATGCTTAAAGTTTGACGTTAGATCTACGTAGTTTCGACTTAGAAAATATGTCTTTGTCGAAAGTATATGGAGCTCCATAGAAACGAACGCGTAACGCACATAATCAGTGATCGTTGTTTATGCAATTACTGAATGAAAAACGACGAATTGAAGGAGCAAAAGTGTGGACCTACGCTACGGAAGTAAAATTCAAAAACTGAAAAAGTGATACCTTTTGAAAATTTAGCACGATTTCCCATGTAAACATGTAATCACTTTTGAAAACGATTTATATCTTCTAATGTTATCATTAGAAAAATGAAAAATAAACACGTTCCTAATTCTCTAACGCAATATGTAAGTGGCCTCGAAGGGGTCGATCGTTTATGAAGCTTTTCGCCTAATGGTATACCAAAAGATGAAAAATTTTCCCACATAAACTCGAGAGGTCCCGCCACACCTACGAATTTACATATTTCTTTTTTATTTTGTTTATAAACCTTAAAATTTGTCTACCAAACTGAAATTTCACGAGTGTCAGGACCTTCCTTAGGGCCTCCACATTCACGTGGAAAATTGTCAAACAATTCGGTACCCAGTTTGTAAGTTTTATAAACGTCGACTTGGATCCTGCTTTCGTATCACCTGAAGTTCCATAAAAAAATCATCCCGTCACACCGTAATGTCTCGTGTCCACGTGCAAGTAAAGCTTCTGAGAGCTCCTCTCAGACAGTTCTTGCCCTAGTGTACGTAATTTTGGAAGTGAACATGCACAAATGTACTGGTAGTGTATCCGCAAATTCAAGCCGCTCTAGCAAAAAATTCAGAAGTCTCCATAAAAGCCCAGAAGGATACGGACGTTTGATGCTCGATAAATAGTATGTTAGCCACCGGATGGCGCTGTAATCATCTCTCCGTCTCTCTTAAGGCGATATATAGCGGATTGCATTTTGTCTTTATCTTACACACAGTACTTCGCCTTTCTATATACGTCTTTCTTCTCCCCTATGTAAGATACCGTTGAGTAACACATGCAATCTCTTTTTTACCCCTCTTCTGGTTTGTTAGCCAACTTTTAGAGCATCAAGCGCTAACATAGGATCTGGGCTTCTACGGAACGTCTGAATTATTTAGCTCTAGCAAGAAATATCGTAAGTTATCAGGTTGAGGAATAAGTTCCTGCCGTTGTAATTACGTTACGTTACGTTAAAAACGACGGGAACTTATTCTCCACCCTAATACTTGCCCGTGGACACGAGCCTTTACGTCCAGGCAATCGGAAGTAAGCAGCACGTCGATCGTTACCGTCAGCTAGAAAGTCACCAGACAGACAACATACCCTAGCCTCGTACTGCTTTTCCCTAGTCTCGGCGAGTTCGGTTCTGATGATCTCTCCGATGTACTCGATGACCATGGTGTGCTTGTCCAGGTCGCGGGCGGCATACAGGCCCAGGCCCTGGATCTTGGACCTGGCAAGATAGACATTGTTGCGCCACTCCTGTTTCATCTTTTTGTATTGGGAGCTCTTGGAGTGGACGAACTGCTTGGAGTAAGGACAGGCCGCCTCTCCGGCGACCGTCGCGGTAGGTACGAAGGCGGCTCTAGCTGATGAACCAGTGCGCTGGGTATGCGGCCTCTTCCAGGGCAACTGGTTCCTCAGCCTGGCTTCCGTCCTCGCACTACCCGTAGGATTAATGGCGAGAGGCAGCTCCAGCAGAGGATTTCGTCCGTATTTGAATCTGTAATCGGTAAGGGTCTCGATGCCTGGCAGACTCTCGAGTACGCGGACGACGGCGGGCTCGGTGAGGCCGAAGAGGTCCTCGCCGGTTACGTAGCGAGGGAACAGCTGGACGCTGTGCGTCGACCTTCTCAGCTCCGCCAGAGGCTCCAAAATTCGCGTCCAGACCGCCCGAGGGGTGGCGTCGCGCAGCTCGACGTCCTCCTGAGAGGGTTCCTGGACGAGGACTCGAAATTCTGGCCGGCCAGACACGTCGTGGATCGAGCACACGTATCGGCAGCGCTTGTTAGGCCGTCTCATGCTCCAGTAGAACCTCACGATCTTGTAGCCCACCGGGTAGATGTAGTTCGGCGTGTGGAAGTTGGCCAATTGGTGCGGCAACAGCTGACCCACGCTCAGGAAGATCAGACTTCCCACTCGGAGAAGGTGGTTGTGCTCCGAGTGGTGCATCACCGCCGCCACCTGGCGGTTCTCGTCGCGGTTCACGTACACGCGGCGATACACCGACAACGTCGTCAACTCCTTGTCCTTGTCGTTCTTCTGGATGTGCTGGGGGCAGTATGTGCTCTGAAATGCAGAAAAGTCGGTCAGAAACCTAGGTATGTCTCGTAACTACGGGTATACCGATACAGGTTTTGTACTCCAAAATCAAACCCGTACAAATTGTATTCGCCTTTATGCTAAACTCATAAACCTCGATTTGCAAATAGTTGAATCTGGAGGAAACCTGTACAAGCAGATACGAGTATTTACTAGGTATGTACTTTACGTTAACGAGTACTTTTCTGAATGTTTCTGCAATTCATACAAAAAGGTGAATTCCAGGTACGGAATGTTGACATTGAAATGCAAAACCTATACAAGTAAGTACGAATACTGTTATTTTGGTACCAAGTACTTTTTTGTACGTATGTGCGGTACAATTCGAAGAACAACGTCTCTGTGTGAGAATTTATAAATAGCATTGAAAATTATGAGTAAAAGGGTAGACCCAGAAATCAATATAAATGTTCGTACAAATGTATAACGCGCTTTTCTCAAAATACATAGAATTGTGTACGCGTACGTGATAAGAAGTCGGTATATGAAAGTATCCGAGTTTTCACGTACATGTCTTGTAACTCTCGTACACCCGTATATGTACCTTCATACACAATTGCCTCTGATTAAACACGGACATGATCGAAAATTAGTAAATATACCCTAAAATCCCGAGTAAAATCGAGAAAGACATTTCGAAATGTCTTCATGAACACACCGACCACACGTATTCTAGATTTCGAACAGACCAGGAAACTCGGTAGAGTTTCGCGCCAAATACATTTAAACGCATACGAGAACGGCACCGAATACTAAACGCCAAAATTCGGCACATCAGTTCGATAATCATTTATTTCTCAATTAAGAGAACTTATCATGAACCCATGCCCGGCAAAATGAAAGTACATTCCGTTTTGTAGAGCCCGTAATTTTTTCAGACTTTTTAGAGCCATCCGCTGTACACTACGCTAATTTGAAAATATTCAAGGTCACGTTTGGTACCTTTAATGTATCCGTTGGTTAAATTGGCACGCAGATTTTTGGAAATACCCAGCATAGGGTATAGAAATTTGGTAATAGAGAAAATGTGATCTTTGGACAATTACCTTGTCTTTGTTAAATACGCAACCGTCCTTTACGGCGCAACCGAGATGGTACACGTTGGTGCATCGCATCTTAAAGCACTCGACGGTAGCGCCTGGCTTCTCGCAAACGATGCAATTCAACACCAGACTGTGTTGAAGAGCGATATCCAGATTCATCAGAGCTCCGTTGACTGCCTCGTACACGTCTTTCGACCAGAGGGCGCAATTCAAGTGGACCCATTTATCTACGTCGAAGTTCAAAAGTCTCGCCGGGCCATCGGCAGCTGCATCACCTTGGCCTTGGCAAAACATACATCGCCGACTGTCATCGGTTTTTGCAGGAATCACCGTAATGCCCATTCGGAAGAGCATCTAAAAAAAGGTCACATATAAAATGATTAATAAAATTCCTATTGAATTACCGAGCAAGACAATGTTTCACTTCGGAAAGAATTGAGATGAAAGTACCAACGACAATGAGCGGCAATTTTAATGTCAACTTTGTCTGATTATCTTCTTACAAGGAAGGTACCTGAGGTGTCCCCCTCCGATTTTGTTCATTTTTAAATATGTTATAGAGGACTAAAATCTAAGGGACCCGTGTTTTTTTTTATCGGCGGATAAACACTTTTAGGGGGTGAAATCAGGTTTCAGGGTTGTCCGTGCAAGGGGGTGAGTTGACTGTTTCATATAGAAGCACTCGACCGATTTTCATGAAACAACCGTCAACATGTAGGGAATGAAGAATTATGAAACATGCATTAGGAATTTTTCGAAAAAATTCAGTTTTAAGGGGTGAGCCACCCCTTTGAATACTTCTTTTACCCCTTACGCGAGCAGTAATTGCTCTATTCAAATGAAACTTGCTTAATTTATGGACTAGAACAATATAAAAAAAGCATATTTTGGTTTTTTTCGAAAAACGAATTCTAAGGGTTGTAACAACCCTTTAATAAAATGATGTATAATCTTGTTTTAAAACCAGCTTTGTACTACTTTCGTTGGACTTAAAGGACTTTAACGATTAAAATTAATAAAAGAATACGATCAGGTACCATCAGATACATTCGAAGGGTAAATTACCTCTTGGGTTCAAAGAAATGTGATTCGTAGAATATAAGACAGTGGAGTTAGCTGTCCTCGAAACTAGTGCATAGCCGAGTGGTAACGCCGCACGAGCGAGCAGTATGCAGTACCAGGTTTTCAACCACTATATCTGATATCTGCTGTCTGATTATTTTCTTAGACAAGAAATTGAAATTGAATAATAGTAACGGAAGCGTTTACGCAAATTATGCCAATACTAACATAAATATGAATATAAGTAGCAATTAATTGTAAGAAAAAAAAAGAAAGATAATAAATGTTTCTTTTTTCAATACGCTCCCATTCTGCCGTTCGATTTCGCGTATTTTTTGGTAAACATGAAGTATCGTTACTCAGGTTCGACCAACCCTAGTCTATAATTTATGAAAGAATGGACGTATTGTAATATTCGTTTATTCAGGGCAAATTATCCCAAGATTACTGTGCAAAGCTCAAAAATTACTTAAGGTGATGTGAAAGTGGAGTCAGAGATCTTGTTTATGAAACTTTTGTTCGAACTGGGTGTGTCGAATGGTTTCGAACTTTTCAATGTAAATATGGAGGTCATAAGCAAGGTCCTGACACCCATGAAATTTCAATTATTTGAAAGTTGTTTATTGCATTTAACAAATTTTATTTAAAACATGAAATTTCATGAGGGTCAGGACCTTTCTTATAGCCTCCCTGTTCACGTTGTAAAGTTTGAAACGATTCGGTGTGCTCAGTTCGGAGGAACGTTTCATGAACAATTGATTCCTCAGATGCCACTTTCACATCCCCTTAAGTAAATCGTCTTATGTCATGGTGGTACATGTAAATTGGCATGTCAACCCTCCATTGCCACGCCGGGATCCCGCAAACTCCAGTAAATGAGACATTACTCTCTCGAGCTATTCGTCACAATTTTCCCTCCATTTACTTTGTTCTTAAGGGGATGTGAAAGTAACATCGGAGGAGTCAATCGTTCATGAAACTTCCCTCCGAACTAGGTGAACCGAATCGTTTTAGCCATTACAATATATCAATACACAAATATAAAAAAAAATTGAAATTTCATGGGTGTCAGGACCCCCATATTCACATTGAAAGAAGAAACGATTCGGTGTACCCAAAAAGTTTCATAAACGAGACCTCTTTGACGCCACTTTCGCATCGCCTTAAAACACCGGAACATTACAAAATAGTATCCACACTTATATCATTAGACTGAAAGCAGAATCGAATTTGAAGCGTTACCTCAGTGACCTCTCGGTCTGTCGGCTTTTTGTACTTGGTAGCAGGATGGATCACCCCAAGGGACCAGCTCTTATACCTCAATCCTCGCCACACCTTAGCCGGTGGAGGAGGTTCGTTCATTTCACAAGAAGGTTCCTCGCTGGCCGGGTGCTTCTTCGGTCGCTTCTCGTCCAGCAAGGACTCCTTGGGATCCCGCTCCTGAATTTCGTCGTCCTCTCTCTCGATCTTGATTTTCTTTTCGATGCTCCCGTTCACCCGATCGATGTCCATGCTCTCGTCATCGATTTGCTCTACAGGCTCCTTTATCGAGAACTTCTGCTCCTGCATCTTCTTCGCGTCGTCCTCCGCTAACTTGGCTTCGGCTTTCTGGCAGAGGTGGTCCACGATCATGGCTGCCTGCTTGAAAGGTTCACGAAAAGTTACTAGACCATCATTCGCAGAAAAGAAAAACATGAGAAGTACCAAAAGTAACCCCAAGAAGTACCGAGGGAAAGAACGAAATGACCACAAAATAGTCAAACCTTTTCTTGGTTACTCGTAGGTGTCCTGTGAATCAGCGCAAACTGCATGTAACAAGCCGCCGAACAGAAGCATAACTCATCGCCAGGTTCTGCCTCCTCTTTGCTCAGGAACGGCAAGTCGGACACCTTCTTCCTTATCAGGCTGTTCAATATCACGACCTCGCAATGCCGGCAGAATTTGGCCGCACCATTCAGTATACTTTGAATGTCTATCGGAGCTGCAAATCAGCCATCGTTATTTCCAGTGATGCGACGAGTCGAATACTTCATCGATTTCAATTACTCGAGCATTGCCAACTCGAGTCGAGTTAATGACGAGTTGAAGAGTAATACAGATCTAATAACGATCACTCGAATTTACACACGTAACTTGCATTCGTTTGTACCAATAACTCGAGTTTAACGAGGTAAAATACTCAACTCGTCGCACCACTAGTTATCACTTACGATTTTAAAACGTATACATTTAATTACGATTTTTTCGAGTCGATATTGACACATACCTCCTTCCTTCCCGTCTTTTCCTTTCGTCCTATAAAGTCCTAACTTTTGACTAGGTGGCGTGGTAGTGCGCTCTACGATCTGATAACCAGTCGGTGGTGCTATATTTAATATGTTGGCTAAATCCTTCAGCACTCCCATGATGTTATCTGCAGCTTGGCTGTTCAACGTTAACGTCACGGTGACGTTTCCGTTGTCACGCAGCGGTACGGGTGAAGACTTTCCCAGTCTGGAACAATTACCGGAAGAGACCTCTAATTATTAAAGCAACATTCTCTGTCAAGTTTAACGCGCCAGACAAACTCTCAAGGAAAAATCGCAAATAATGACTAGGTCAGAGCTTCGCGCCTTTATACATATATTTGGCGCAAAACTCTACAGAGTTTCTTAAGGCGATATGAAAGTGTCATGTATACATACCAGAAAGTCAAAATATTTATACAATTTTTCTCCAAACTGAGTGCACCGAATCATTTGAAACTGCAGTACATGCGTATGAACGCCCTAAGGAGAAACGCGATGCTCGTAAAATTTCATTTTTCGAACAAAAATTTCCATTTATCTCGCGCAGGAGTCAGAGACATTTTTTTTTCCGAAAAATGAAATTTCACGAGCATCGCATTCTTCTTTGGAGCCTCCATAATCACGTGTTAAAGTTTCAGATAATTCGGTGCATCCAGTTTGGAGAAAAGCTTTATAAATGTTTTCACGTTTTGATATATATGTATAGAATGACCGTTTCATATCACCTTAAAGGAACCAATATAATAATCGAAAAGTGATGTAAAAGACGCCGTGAAATATAATCGGATATATATGAGGCCAATTTCTTGAATGTCAGAAACTGTCTCAGCGCTTCCACCATAGTGTTAAACTTCAGACGAATCAGTTGATGCAACTTCAGAAAAACCTCTTTAACACAACTTTCACCCCACCTTAATGTATATTTTTTTCGAGTATTATTTTGACTTTAGATTCTTGAAAATAATTCCCAGGATTCTTAATCACAAGTTCGAAGTCTCTAATAAGTGGACAATGGCAAAATATGAGGCCAATTTCTTGAATGTCAGAAACTGTCTCAGCGCTTCCACCATAGTATTAAACTTCAGACGAATCAGTTGATGCAACTTCAGAAGAACCTCTTTAACACCACTTTCACCCCACCTTAATGTATACTTTTTTTCGAGTATTATATTGACTTTAGATTCTTGAAAATGATTCCCAGCGTTCTTCATCACGTTCGAAGTCTCTAATAAGTGGACAGTGGCAAAATATGAGGCCAATTTCTTTAATGTCAGAAACTGTGTCAGCGTTTCCACCATCATGTTAAACTTCAGACGAATCGGTTGACACAACTTCAGCAAAAACAGTATTTGATCACCGTCGATCATCTTCCACATTATCCTAAGATAAGTATTACGAAAATACACGAGTATACAATAATTATATCGGAATAAAAAGATGCATAGAGATGCGATATTATCCAATGGTACGAAAACGTCTTCGGAGATTAGTCTTCAAGGATGGAACGTTTGAGTCAGCCTAAGCTGGTGGGAATCCCAGTTCAGAATATGATTTGGCACGGCCTCAACCTCTGTTAAAACGGAGCAAGGTTTAAAAAATATGTAATGCCTTTGAGAAAAGATTACCTTGACACTCCAACGTTCTCTTTGTCCTGCTTCCCGGTATCCTTCACGTGGCCTGGCTTCAGTCTAATTGGGATGGGAGAAACAAGCGGAATAACCGGGGAAACCCTCTTCAACCAGTCCGCTTCCTCGTCGGACTCCTCTTCGATGAGTCTCAATCCTGGGAACCGGTGGACGAATTCCGGAATCACGCATTCAGGTGATGAAGAGCTGACGATAGTGTCGGGTGTGTCGACCTCCCGACTCATCAACATCGAGTTCTCCTTCTTCTCGTCGGCTAAAAAACAAGAAAACCGAAACATTGTTTAGACACGACTTTCTACAAACTTCTTCAACCAATACTGTTTACGTAGTTATACAGATTGTCCCAATTCAGATTACTTTTTTAAACTGGAATGCGTTTCTTTGACCAATTTTCAAGAAATTTTCAATGCGGCAGATCGACGTCGTTACATTATACATAATTAAAAAAAGAAAACAAAAATTACATAATTTTTACATCGTGATGCTATGTTATTTTTTAACGATAAGTTAATCATGATCAGGATTTAACGAGGAAAATTATCCCGCTAGGACTATTTTTAAGAGAATTATGAAGTCAAATATTTCTTCCGGCATGAAAACAAGTCTTTGTTTAAAACTTATCAATTTGCGTTTTCAACTTCTTGCCCATCGAACGAAATGGACTTCACCCTTCTGTAGAAAGCAAAAAAGAAAAGTGATGTTAGAATGATGCACTTCTTTACCAAAAAAAAAAAACCTGACGTCGGTATGTTATATTTAAAGTTTCATCAAAGTTGGTTAATAAAATGAACAAAATTATTCAAGTTTAAAAAAGGCATATTAACCCTCTATAACGGCATGTGACTTTGAAATCACGTACTCTTTTCGGTGGTAACATCGTTTTGAATACTCAAGTGGTAACATAGGCTGGCGTGTCCCGTTACTGACATTTATATTTATGTTCATGTCTTTTGCAGACTATGTTGAGAATGATACGAACTTAAGCGTTTATTATGTAATTTCGGTAAAGTAATGACGAAGAGATCGACGTAAAACTGTCGAAATCCCGTGAATTCATTATTCTAACGACGTTTAGGACTAACGTCGCCATCTGTGACGTTTAGCTGCAACTAAATTTTTGTTCTAAAGACACGTGTTAGCCCCGAGACAAGTCAGCATTCTCTTGCAATCGTTGGTGAAAGTATTTTCCATATTTTCACATATGACGCTGTAATATTCCATTTCTACGGTATTGTTAATTCTTCGAGCTAGGTCCTGAAACTCTTCATTTTCTATCCTAAGCCTCCAAGAAGCGTAAAACATCGAAAACCTGCCCGACCACGCCATGTTGATTCTAGTCCATGATAAATAAATTAATTTTGTATAAAAAATAAAATGTCAGGAGTTTCAGGACATACTTCATGGCTTCCATATTCCCGTGATAAAATTCGAAACGAATCGGTACGCCCAATTCGGAGAATAATTTCACCAAAACTTTGACTTCTCAGACGTATATAGGCTGACTCTTTCGTATCACCTTAATATTTTCCAATTTCCCGGTACACCGGTGTTTCTTAACTCGAAACGACAATTGGGATTACAAAGGGTTAAAAAGGACACGCCGTATCGACATACGCGAAACATAAAATTATTCTGCCCTCAGTTACGGTATGTGCACCTTTTCCTCCGACAAACTTTCTCCGTTAATTCAGAAACCGAGGGGCACTTACAGTCGTCGAATTTGAGGGGGGCAAACTCTTGATCGTAGAACCCTCTCTGAGTGGAGGCAGGTTGTTGCGGAGGTAGAGGCTCCAATTCCCCAAAGGGTTGCGTGTTGTAATGATCGGCGACTCCCGGAAGCGTAGCGGCGCCGTAAGTGCCCGTAAGATCGCCCATCCTGGTGTTGTAGTCCTTCTGATTACCGATTTTCGACATATCGCCGGACCCGAAAATCGGACAGACGCCGTAGTTCCTTCCCAGCAGCGGTTCCAGGACCGCCATCGGCTGCAGTTGTCTAAGCTGTGTCATCAGGTTGTCGATGAAGGTGTCGTAGTCCTCGTCCAACCGGGAGACCTTCCGGGAGCGCTTCTTTTGCGGCGCCGCCGCCGCGTCTTTGCCCTGACTTTGTCTTCGCTTCTGTTGGTACTGGCGTCGCTTTAATTTCTTGAGATCTGAAATGGAAATTGAGGGTTCATCAAAACGTTCAACGGCATGTCTCACAAGACCAAAGATCATCTCTGTTCATGTACCGAACGTAATAACTTGCAATTAGGAAACATATATACCCACCAAACGTGGTTACATAACATTAGGTGAACAACTTTGCTTCCGCCATTTTCCTAGAGACGGCTTTAGCGGTAAGCGGCGGAAACAAAGTTGTACACCTAATAATAATATAACCGTCACATAATGTTTGTAACGTATAACGTAACATACATATACCATACAAGATTTGTATTACTTATACGGTTCGTGAAAATATTCAACAGGATGTCTCACAAGAGCAAGGATTCACCTCTGTTCATGTACCGAACGTAATAACTTGCAATTAGGAAACATGTATATCCACCAAATGCGGTTACGTAATAATAATATAACCGTTACATAACGTTTGTAAAATAATAGTGATTAACCATAAAAAACAGTGTTTCACTTTACGAAACCAGTTTCTTTCATATCACAACAATATACACATTCTACCGTGGCGTGAAAAGTCTCACATAAAAAAATAGAAGTTTCACTTATTCTTTTATTAATTTGCATTTAATTAACAGTCAATTCTTCCAAAATCTTTAACTCTTTGGGACGAATCAACTTTTCAATCCAAAATTTTATATATGTCAAAGACCCAGCGATAACGAATGACAAAAGCTTGTTGAAGTTCAAGAAAATTAAACATCGTTTCGAATCTCCATTAATTTCACTTAATCAACCCTACGACTTATTCCGTTGATAGTAGCAAGTAGAAATCCCTTTGTCACAAAGATTCCTTCTTACATTTTCATAGTAAGCAGATACAAAGAATTCAGAAGTCTCAACAGAAACCCAGAAGGATACGGACCTTTGGTGCTCGATAAATAATACGTTAGCCAACGGATGGCGGCGCTGCAATCATCTCTCAATCACTCCTAATCTTATATAGACTTATGGTGATATATAGCGAATTGCATTCTTTCTTTATCTTACACATAGTACTCGCCTTTCAATATACATCTCTCTTCCTCCCGTATGTGAGATATCGTTGGCTAACACATGCGATCTCTGTTCTACCCCGACTCCTGGTTTGTTAGCCAACTTTCAAAGCGTCAAGCGCTAACATAGGATCTGGGCTTCTACAAGACTTCTGAATTCTTTGGTAAATAGCTCAGTGAATATTAGCAGAGATATTTTACGCCATTATCGAAAGGGAGGCACGGCTTACTAGCGCCGTGGAACTGCTTTCAAAGAGGCGAAATGCTCTCTATCGGTAAAGAAAAACGCGTCTGCAGATTTCAAATACAGCACAGTATCGATAGAATGAAGTTATCGCCATTTCGTTTTTAGCATCATGGTCAACATAGGTTGGGAAAGAAGACTACAAACATCAAATAAAGTTGTCGTGCGTAGATGATTGAGACTGTTTTACCAATCACGAAGATTTCTCCCCTTTGAAAGTAGTTCCAATTTTTACAGAGGCGTAAAGGGCCTAGAGGGCGCCAGGGAGCCGTTCATCCCTTTCAAACAATGGCGTGAAACATCTCCCCGTTCATCTCTGATATTAGGCCCCTTGAATTGCTCGAGGCTAAAGATCCGCCATTTCTTCAAGAATATGTTTGAAAAACTAACAACCACCGACTCACCAGTTTTTTCATCAATGGTAACATCCATAAGCTCCTCTTTGGCAGTAAGAAAGTCTTTGGTATCGTTAATCTGAGTAGAAGGACCGCCGGCAAGGACCTCGTCGAGAACTTCCTTTTTGACTTCCACTAAAGGCACTGTGTGTTGCGCGATTGCACCCTGCGGCAACTGAGTCTGATGACTCAGGGACAGGGTCATTGTTTGAGGCACTGTCGGTTGTTGGATCGAGTTAACGTGCGCCGTTTGTTGTTGCTGTTGCTTCTGCTGAGACGGCTGATGTTGAGGCTGATGCTGCTGTTGCGGTTGGTGTTGTTGCTGTTGCTGCAGCTGCGACTGCGGTTGCGTTTGCGACTGTTGCTGGGGCTGTTGAGCGACAAGAGGCTTTTGCTGGACCACGGTCAAAGGCGGAGTCTGCGGCTGACCTTGGTTAGCAGTCGTGGTTACAGATGGCTGCGAAGTCTGCACGACCTTGCCATGACTATTGGTAGCAGGCCCAGGACCCTGCACGATTTTAGGACCTGCACCTGCAACGGTAGGTTTCACCTGGGTGATGAGCCTAGACATCGTTACCGGCGTCGACACCCTAGCCTGAGTAGAAACGGTGTTGATGACATCGCTGACGCTCTTGGTCTGAGTCTGGGAGACCGAAACATCCTGATGAGGCCCCTGTCCTTCGGACGTGGTCACCGTCGAAGCGATCGGTGAGGTTTGCTTCATCATCGACGAGTGGCAACTGTGCTGGTTACCCTGAGTCATCACGGAAGTGACCTTCGGTTGCTGTTGGATAGGTGTCTGCTGTTTGGGGAAGGTCTCTACCGCCCGTTGCTGAGGTTGCAGAGCGACCGAAGACGTGGACACCGCCGTTTTTGGGCTCTCCTCCTTGGTCGAGGTGGTCTGCAGTTTCAGTGAAGTCACAGAGTGCGAGACAAACGACGTTTCCCTGGCGAAGACCTGCTTGGTGGCGGCTACCTTAGTGGAAGGTGTCTCGTTAGCCAAAGGTGGCAGCAGGAACGAAGGCGCAGGTGGAACGGGCCTCGCCAGCTGAGCTTCCAGGGAAGGAACCAAAGGCAAGCCGGTGGTCTGACTGGTACCCGACGATAACGTGGTAGCGCACGCTGTGTTCTGCAAAAGTTGCTTCAGCAACACGTTCTGACTCTCCTCCATCCTGTGGACACTGGCTACCGTTTTCCCAGGGTCCAAGTCCGTCCTTCCTGGCGCGCCCTTGTCCACGACGGATTGCAGCTTTGCAGCCAGCTCGTCGGTCACGTCCTTCTTCGAGGCCGAGCCCTGTACCAGGCTCTCCAGGTTGTTGAACTTGTTGTCTATGGGCAGCAGGGCGGTGGACTTGTACGGAGGCTGACCCGAGGTCAGCTGAGAGTGCAGATGCGACGAGGCTTGCGACAGAGTAGACTGCAGGATGCTGGTGGTAACGTTCACCGTGCTGCCGATGGTGGTAACCATCGGCGGGACGATCGTCCTGACGCACTGCATCGCCCCGGATGTTGAATTGGAGACCGATCTAGAAGGCACTGTCGAGGTGCTGGATGTTACCTGCAGCATGGCCTGCAAGCTCTGAGTTCGCTGGACCGCCGAGGACGACATAACCGAACTCAGCAAGTTGCTGGTCTGGGTGAGGACGGTGCTGGCGCGGAGTCCGGCCATGCTTGGTTTCGCGGAGCTCGTGCCAGCTAGCATGGCATTTAACATGGCATTGGACGTGATAGAGATCCCGGAATTGACTGGTCTGGAGGCCATCATGACCGAGCTCTGCAGGCTCGAGTCACCTGACAAACTCGCGCTCATAGTCAATTTCGGGAACAAGTCCGACGCCGTGGATTTGCACAGTGCTGCGATCACGCTCACCGTCGAGCTGGTCGTGGGCTCTTTCGACTGTGAAATATAGTTGCTTGTTTCCACCTCATTGCTGCTACTATTCTTACTGTTAACCGTTGCAGACGAGGCGGTCGTGCAGATCTGCAACTTGAAGGACGAACCGCTTGTCGACGAATTTGGAAGGTTCGTACTGCTGCTTGTGGTTATCGTGTTCAAGGTTTTCGGAGTCGTTATCACCGATGAAATTGTGTTCTCCAGGATGGTCTGATTGGCTGTTGTGTAGTTTTGGGCGTGGTTGGTCTGCAGAGAGGAGAGCAGGGTCCTCAATTGGTGGGAAACGTTGACTACGTTTGATGTCAGTTCCGTGGGCTTTGATAAGGGTGATAGGTGGGGAACGGTTGTTGCATTCTTCTGCAGCTGAGCTACCGTGCTGACTGCGATTGGAGTCATGTGTTGAGAGGTTGGAGGACTTCTCCTCGTGGTTGCCATCACCATGGTAGTCGTTACCGAGGTCGTTGTCGCTACGGTGGTCGTGGTTAGGGTCGGCTCCGTGGGTGACGAACTCGTTTTCCTGGGTCTTGCGTGTCCTTCGTTTTGAGGTTGATGGTCGTTCTCCAAATGTCCCTGCTCCAGTTCCATCAACGAATCCTGCAGAATGTTCAGCGGCAGAGTGTCCAGTGGGGTTGGCAATTGATATATCAAGCTGGACTTTCTCGACCGGTCTTCTTGAAAGATTTCTCTGTTCGCCATCTCAGGCTTCGAAGATATGATGTTCTGGAGCATGTCCAGGATATCGTCGGACGATTCCTGGATCAGATTCTTCTCATCGTTGACATCCTGTTGAGGGAACATTTCGTTAGTCTCGATCTGACCTGGTGCAACGTCCTCGTGCTTCTCGTTGACGACGTTGACCACTGCCTTCGGCTCTTCAGGTTCCACAGAAGTCGCAACGGATTCTGACTCCTTCGTCTTTACCGACACTTGACCAGAAGACGAGGTTGCACATCCAGCGCGACCTTCGCTTTTGCCATCATTCGTCGCAACGGGCTCCGTGTCGTTCTCCAAGATGTTCACCAAAGACAATTCGTCCTCGACTGGTGACATCCTCTTCAGGGTAGTAACCTCGGTCTTTGCCTCAGAAGACGCTTTCTTCTCCCCATTCGAAACATTTTCAGCGGGATTATGGATCGCCTCCAACATACTCTCCAGCTCATCCGTAGTATTCAATTGGTCAGTCTTCTTTTCTTCCGTTGCACTATCTAGGGCCGGAGTCGCATCACGAATCAAGCTCTTCGATTCCACGGAGACCTCTTTCTGCGACCCTTGTTCTTCCTTCTTTTCTTCGCTCTTAACATCATTTTCACCTACCATGTCCTTCTTATCCTTCTTGACGACTGCCTCTACTCCCGTTGCCTTTTTATCCGCGTTACCTACGTCAAGCAAGGACATTTTTGGAGTAGACAAGGTAACAGAAGTCGGTTGCACGTTAGTTGCCAATTTCGCCGGGACGATCGCGGTGATCACGGTCTCCGTTTGCGTCACCTGGACAGTTTCAGGGCACCCATCAACGGCATCTCCGGACACCTTTGCTACGTTCTCCAAACACCTTGACGGTTGCGTGGATACGATGCAACGAGCCGTCGAAGTGACGGTCTCCACGTTAGCCACCATTCCAGTCGTCGTCACCATCGTCATCATCATCGTCGGGACACTCGCCGGCTTCCCGGAACTCACAGCAATAACCTCTACCGCTTTTTGGCTGAGCTTTGCTGCGATTTTCGCGTCCGCAACAATGCTAGCCATGGTCAAAGGTAGCGAAGTTTGCCTTGAATTCTCGACGACCGGGCTCGGCGTCGTCTCTTTCGTTGCATTCGAAGTGGAGAACGCAGCAGGAGTCTTCGCGATGGTGCTGGATACCGTAGAAGGGTTAACAATAGGAATGGAAGCAGGCGCACAAGTAGAGATGGTGGGATACGAAACGGCTGGTCTGGTGACTCCGGGCACTCCGATATTAGCCTGGTGCCAGCTAGAAGGAGGCATTTGGTTATGAGGCACTTTCTCAGGATATGTAAACGCAGCCAAGGTCTTCTTATCTCTGTGCTCTTCCTTCGGCTCCTGCGGTTCCGTCTGTACTTTAGATTTATCCGGCGAATCCGGGCGTTTGCTCTCCTTACTCGTTTCCGCTACGGCATTGTTGTCGTTCTTTTCGACCTCTTCCTTGCCCGATTCCTTCACCGGCTGATCTTCCGGCGATTTCGTTCCCGAATCGATGATGAGCACCTCGGAGTCCTCTACCGGGGACACCATGAGGTCCTGATCCGGGGAGTGGCCGATGAAAGGTCCTGGGGAAGGATCGATATTCAGCTCCTCCTGATCCGGCGACTCGGGGGTATCCGTGACGGCTACCAATCTCTTCCCCGCCTGTAACGTTTGCATTATGTCTAACCTAAGGCCCTTTTTATTCCTGTTCTGAGCTGGCAGCAAGTCTTCGTCGCTCAGCCCCGGTTCGTCCGTTGGCCCAGCAGCATGCTCGATTTCTAGTATCTGCACCAGGTCGTGATCCTGATTGTTGTCGTTGACCAACGCGTTGTTGAGCGAGTCGTTGCTATCGACGGAAAGGTCCACGACCATGGCCGGCTCGAACAGGATGTACTCCTCCTGCATGTCCGCTTCCAGAGTACCCGAAATAACATCCACGAGTTCGGATTCGCCAAACTGTTCCATTACCGTGATATCATCGCTATCGCGTTGCGCCGTGGAACTCAGGGTCACTTCCGTGTTGACGATAGTTTTATCATCGTCATAGTCCGTAGTATCAGGGATTTGATCAAGTTTATCGCCGGGACTTCCAACAGTCAACGGTGGATTGTCAGCAAGCGACGAGGTAGGCTTCGGCTCCACTTCCGTAGGTGGCGTCTGCGGTGGTGTGTGCGAATCGTCATCGAAATCATTATAATCCGCACAAACGAGAGAGTTGATCTTCGACTGCGAAATTCCGGTTTTCCTGTGCACCACGGTGGAGGTATTTGGCTTCTCCTCGACGTTGGGCAGATGCGTCTCGGCAGTCTTCCCTTTGCTGGATTCTGCCTTCATGGACCACATTGGTGATCCTCCTCTCAAACCTAGTTTGAAGTATCCGTATCTACCGAAATAAGCGGTAATAGGTAAAGGATTCATCGGATTGTGTGGGTTTCCTCCCCCTCTACTGGGAAGATCCGATGAGTTGTTTTGTTCCTGCTGTTGTTGTTGCTGCTGCTGCTGCTGCTGTTGTTGCTGCTGCTGCTGCTGCTGCTGCTGCTGCTGCTGAGCTTGATGATGCTGTTGCTGCTGATGTTGATCGTTTCCTGTGGGATGATTGTTCGTCCCTTGGGTACTATACGGCGTATGCGGCGTGTGTGGGGTATGTGGTGTGTGTGGTGTCCTCGGTGTTCCCGGATTCTCCACACTTTGCGGTCTGTCCGGCATTGCTGGACTGTTACCACTCGACTGTCTTCTCGGCATCTGCATCGGCGAACCGCCTACCATTGGACTACGAGGCATCGGTGAATTTGGAGTCTGGGACGGAGGCGGATGGTGGGTGCTGTTCAGCTGATGCTGCAGCATCGGTGACGTCGAGAGATGACTCCGAGACATGGGACTCGATGGTTGGTACTGCGAGACCATCGGGGAGTTCGGCGGGTGTGAGTGGATCCTGGCACCCATAGGACTGGGAGGTTGTGACGTTTGATTAAGTTGTTGCTGCAGCATCGGCGAGCCCATGGTTTGTTGAACCATGGGGCTCCGGGGCATGGGGGAGCTCGGAGGCTGCCCATAGTTCTGTTGGATGGGCTGATGGAGCTGGGGACTCGGCGAGTTCGCCGGCTGCGAGACCATCGGCGAGCTCGGCGGCTTCTGCATCATATGCTGCTGCTGTTGTTGCTGCATCTGCAGGAACTGCTGGCGCTGTTGTTGCACTATTTGCTGCTGTTGCTGCTGAAGCAGTTGCTGCCTCTGCTGCACCATCTGCAGCGTCCTTTGAGTTATAATCTGCCCCTCTTGGGATATCCCGCCTACCTCGTGCTGCTGTTGTATGATCTGCTGTCGCTGGAGCATCTGCTGGTGCTGCTGCTGCGTCAGCATCGGTTGTTGGGCAGGCTGAGGGCTACCAAGTGGGGAGCGCTGCCCGTAAACGATCCCACTCTGCAGCTGCATCCTAGGCCTCTGTCCAGGTTCACCAACAGCTGGAGGGCGCACAAAGCGTTGTGCCAAATTGTGGAGCCTCGAGCCTTGCTCGACGATGATCTGCTGCGTCGCTCGGCCGTCGGAGGTAAACGCACCTGGACTAGTTGCGTGTCTTCCGCTTATTACGGCTCTGTGTTGAGGGGAAGTCATCCTTGTAGCCGTTGGGCCGCACATCCCTGGCGATGGCATCGCTCCTGGACTGAATGGACTCTCCTCGCCCTGGGAATGCGGAGTGCCGATTCTCGGTGACGGTTGCATGTTGTGTGGAGACATCGTGCCTGGATTGGTCGACTGCGGGTTACTGGGACTGTGCTGCAGCAGTGGAGGATTCGGACTATGCTGGATTATCGATGTGGCGGGGGAGTGTTGGATCATGTTCGAGGGAACGCTTCCTGGTCCTGGACTATGGGACACCAGCGCTGCAGGACTGTGCATGGGCGACGAGTGCTGCGACGGGGACATCAACGGCGAGCACGGCTCGTTCGTCTGGGGCTGTGGCTGCCTTTGCTGTTGTTTACTGCGATACTCCTGTATCGTCATCCCGTGTTGACGCGTCTGTTTCCGACTGGCGTCCAAATGTTTCTGCAAAACTGCCTGCTCGCTGGAAATACGCTGCAACTCGGCCGCGTCGTTCTCTGCAAGCTCGTTCCCGGACTTCCGAAGCTGCCGCTGCTTGCTGTTCAATGACTGTTGAAGAACGAAATTTCATATGTAAGACTTATGTAAGGTCATATGTAATTATGTAAAGTAAGATAAAGTACATATGTAAGTTCTTACAAGATGTGAGCATGTTAGAATCATTCATATCGAGTTGGGATATACAGTCGGTGGCCATTTTATTAGTTACCCTCAAACATTTCTTGTTACTTCAGGTTCAACCATTATTATGCACACATGGACTTAGTTTTTCCTCTGTAATTATTTTTACTTCAATACTGTACATGGAAATTAAAGCGCCAGGTTAAACATCGCAGACTAGGTCAGGGTTTCGCGCCTCTATATGTATATACTTGGCGCGAAACTCTACCGAGTTTCTTAGTACCGTCTTTGTTTTTCTCTATTGACAATACCGATTGCCGATCTCATGGAAAATGTCTGGGAACTTCTTAAGAGGACATTTCTGAAGAAAATGCGACAAATGAAATAAAACCCATCGAAGCATTAATCAAAATTTGGCGTCAGGACTACTTGAAAAAGGATGCAAAAAATTGATCAAAAGCATGTTAAGATTAATTCAGGCTGCGACCAATGTCAAAGAGGGTCTACTAAATTTGAAGCGAGTTTTGGGGAAAATGTTCACGGCAAGACTTTTCTTGAATGAACCTTGTGTAATGTGTGAGTTTGTTTTTTTAAATTACAGTGGAATGCCTATTTTATCTGACATATCAATAGCCCATACATTCACCATGTATTTAATCAATATTGTTGCTTAAAATTGATCATAATGCAATTTTAACACGTATAACTAATAATTTGGTCACCGATTGTATGTTCGTGCGGTTTTTAAGTCCTTCAAGAGAAGGCGCACAAACTTAATCCTCGGTCAACTATAAATACATTTATTAAAAGACTTGAAACTTCAATCAAATTTATGGTGCTCCATTGAACTGAGGTATCAATTCGTGCACGTTTTTTGGCCAAATCGTTAAAAAAACGTCGCACGCACTTATGCCTCAATTTAATAAAAGTACGTCTGTTGAAAACGTAAAACGTAAAACTTCCATCAAACCTAAACTGCTTTATTGGGTTGAGGTATAAGTTTGTGCGATTTTTTCTTTTCTTATTTTAAATCGTTCAAAAAACGCCGCACGCACTTGTGTCTTAATCTAATATAAATACATGTGTTTTATTGGGTTACGCATAAATTCGTGTGATTTTTTTTTTCATTCGTATAGTTCCAAAATGAACCGCACGAATCTACGTCTCAACCTAATATATATATTTACCTTCCGAATTTTTCGTAACTTCTGAACTTCGGTCTCGTAATACTTCAGCTGTTGCGATAAGATTTGATGTTGATGATTTAACCACTGTTCATACTGCAACTGCACTTGACGATCTTGTTCAGTGACGATGTTTTCCGGTGGGACTGGTGGCGCTGGTAACGGTGGAATATTAAACGTCGCCACCCTCGCTGAAAAGGATAAGGGAACAATTGACTTTAGACGTAGAACTACGTCTTCCTTAAACTTAGTCATGGAATGCAAATTAGGAATTTTAATGTCACAGTAAGATACAAAATGCCCCGAATTTGAGTAAATGTTTTCGTCAGAACTATTAAATCTCAATTTGTTCAAATCAATCAGAAACTGTACTTGTAACATGGCAAAGTTAACATTACAAACGCTCATTATTATTGGCATATCTCAATTGTCTTCTCTACAGTTAACTACTGTTTACACCTATCTCTGTTTTAGTACTGACAGAACCTACGTAAGCGTTCCGTTAATGTTAATACAAATAAACAAATTAAAGTAATGAAGCCCGAAACAATTAACGCCGAATAGGGCATTGTGAGGGCGTTCTTCGATTAGTAATTCAGGAATAATTAATATTATCTGATAATTTTCTTTAACGTAATAGTTTGACTTGCAATGCGCATGGCGGCCACACGGTGATTTTTTTAACGCTAATGTTAACTTTTATGAATCAGATAAATAGCTATAAATTCCATTCCGGACATAATAAACAAATAATGAATGTATTATCAAGTTATTGAGATTCAAGCTGACGTTTAGAAGAGGTTTGCATGTCTATGAGCTATCTGGGCGTTTAAACAGCATGTTTGGCCGTTAAAATGTACTTTTATGAGTGAAAAAAAAGGTGAAAATTCCCTTTCGAGCACAGTAAACAAATAATGAATGTATTATGAAAGTATTGTCATTTAAGCTTACGTCCAGGAGAAGTTTGCGTGGCTATAGGCTGTCTAAGAATTAGAACCGCAAGTTTGGCCGTCAAAATGAAGTTTTATGAACGAACAAAATAGCTGAAAATTCCCTTCCGAGCACAGTAAACAAATAATGAATATATTATCAAAGTATCGTAATTCAAGCTTACGTTCGGGAGGAGTTTGCGTGGCTGTAGGCTGTCTAAGAATTTGAACCGCAAGTTTTGTGACTTTTGTAAATGAACAAAACAGCTGAAAATTCCCTTCCGAGCACAGTAAACGAATAATAAATGTACTATCAAAGTATCGTAATTGAAGCTTACGTTCGGGAGAAGTTTGCGTGGCTATAGTCTGGGAGTTTAAACAGCAAGTTTGGCCGTCAAAATGAACTTTCATGAATGCACAAAATAGCTGAAAATTCCCTTCCGAGCACAGTAAACAAATAATGAATGTATTATCAAAGTATCGTAATTCAAGCTTACGTTCGGGAGGAGTTTGCGTGGCTATAGGCTGTCTGGGAGTTTGAACAGCAAGTTTGGCCGCGTCCGGAAGACCCTGAGGCCAATTCGAACCCGGTGCCGATGGCGGCCTTGGGGTACAAGGTGGTCGAATTACGGGAACATTCCCGGGAATGTTCACGATCCCTTGAGGAGGAGAAGGAATTGGAGTAGATCCCAGAACATCGGCTCGCAGTCTCTCGAACTCGCTATCGCTGAGAAGGGCGCCACCGGAGCCTGCAGTGTCGGCTTGCTGTTGTTGTTGCTGTTGTTGCTTCTCCTGCTCTCGTTTCTCCTGTTCGAGCAGCTCTTCCAGCAGCAACGGTTGCTCCTGCGAACAGGACTGCTGACAGTTAAGATCGTTTCCAATTAATGTATAATTATGTTCCAGCCGACTCACTGAGCCGATTAAACGCGTTCGCGATTTCAACACTCGGGGACACATCGAGTCGCTGTCATTGTTAGAAATAAAACATGACAAGTCTGACAAAATAATTATAAACAAATCGCCATGCGAGAACCATTATTTGCTGCAGCCATTACCAAAATGTAAAAGGATAGACCAATCTCAGACGACGAGAGGAACATTTATTGTGTTCAAGGGAGAGCAATCGACGCTTAAGGAGTTACGCCACTTTGATGTGCAAAAATTCAACTATTTTCGAGATTTCGTTTAGAAGATATATAAAATTGATGAGCACTTATTGTACAATCATAGAAGTACAGCAAACAAATTTCTCTTTTTTACCAAGCGCCAAACGGAGCGCGATAAATGCAAAGTAGTAGTACTTGAAACAAAAGGTAAGAAATTTAAATCTTCTATACGACATTTATTGAAAATAAATGCTGGCGTTTCGCGATATATTAATAACTGACCTTCCTACCGATATTTTTATTACACATTTTTAAGTGAAATGTGACATTTGTTTATAAAATGTGCATCATTTTCATAAGAAAACATATTCTAAAAAACCCCCATTTCTATTTCTTTATTAAACGTCATATATAACATGACAATTTTTTTTTCTTCCCAGTACTATTACTGCTTTGCAGTTATAAACAATTCATCTTTTGTGGACCAACTCTAGCGATGCCATTTTGATTGGCAAAAAAATACACAAACGTTTTCCTATACTTCAATACATGTATATTAATAGATACTTAATCTGATTTGCTATATCTTTAAAAGAATCCTCAAATAATTGATTTTTAGGCGTCAAAGTAGCGTAACTACTTAAGAAGTCGTCAAACAAACAACCTCACTGGACGCTGAGATTGGTTAAAAGTCGAAATAACGATGAAAAGAGTGAATGCATATAAACACCACTCCTAATATTACAGAATAAATTCATTATGATACGACAGAGAGACACAATACCACTTGATATACTACAAAGTCACATAAAAAAACTATACTAAAAGAACTTTACATATATATAATCTCTATGTCCTGCGACATTGTGGTGCGTGTAATTGACATGTACGGGTACATCATTTCTCCTTAACAGCAGGGTTTAATTTCGCGGCCAATGACAATTGCATTTTTCTTCGCGAAAGTGAATTACCATATCTTAAGGTAATATGAAAATTATTATAGTTAAGGTAATATGTACGTGGCCCCCGTGGCGGAAAATTATTTGCAAAACTTTTCTCCGAATTGGATTTCACTGAATTCTTTCAAACTTTACCTAATTTCATTTTTTCATACAAAATGCATTTACTTATCATGGACTAGAACCAACATGGCGTAGTCCGTGCACGTTTTCGATGTTTTACCCTTCTTGGAGGCTTAGGATAGAAAATGAAGAGTTTCAGAACCTAGCTCGAACAATTTATAATACCGTATAAATGGAATATTACAGAGTCAGATGGGAAAATATGGAAAATACTTTCACCAACGATTGCAAGAGAATGCCGGCTTGTCCCATGGCTAACACGTTTCTTTAGAGCAAAAATTGAGTTGCAGCTAAACGTCACAGATGGCGACGTTGGTCCTAAACAGTCGTTAGAATAATGAATTCACGGGATTTCGACAGTTTTACGTCGATGTCTTCGTCATTAGTTTACCGAAATTACATAATAAACGCTTAAGTTCGTATCATTCTCAACGTGGACTGCAAAAGACTTGAACATAAATATAAATGTCGGTAACGGGACGCGCCAGCTTATGTTCCCACTTGAGTATTCAAAATGACGTTACCATCAAGAATGGATAGATAAATTTTAATTTATTGACCTCGATTAAATTTCTCGGCGCCTTTCGTATCATCTTAAGGTGCCGAATCGGTCGCGACGAACGGTAAGTACTAAATGCCCCAAATCTTGCTCACCTGCAGAAGCAAGGGTCTTCGATGAGGATGAGGTGCCATAGTCGGAGCACCGGCAAGAACGACAGGTGTCATTGGTGTACTCGCCACCGGCACCGGGTGCCCTATATGGACCGGGGGCCTCGCCACACCCCGCCCACCCGGGCACAGCCCCATCTAGACATGCACCAACACCAATGCATTGCAAACACCCAGGCCAAAACACCAGATTACCAGCCAAGTACACGAGGTACCAAATAAATCACTCATCTACTCTCCTACGTTTGCGTGAAACTCGTAACTCCTTTTCCCTAGGGGCGCTCCTTCGACGAGTCCGGCCATCGGGAGTCTTTACGAAGGTCGAGTCAAACGGACACTTATGGATCTCTCCCCTTAAGGTGATGCGAAAGTGGCGACAGAGTTCTCGTTCATGAAACTTTTCTCCAAACTGGGTGTACCGAATAGATTCAAATTTTACAATACAAATATGGAGGGTATAAGGAAGATCCTGGAACTCATGAAATCTCATGTTTTATCAAAAACTTTGAAATGATCTATAAACAAATTGTCTAAACATTGAAATTTCATGAGTGTCAGGACCTTCTTTATAGCCTCCCTGTCCACGTTGTTAAGTTTGAAACGATTCGGTACACCCAGTTCAGAGACAAGTTTCATGAACGACTGTCTCTTCAGGTGCCCAATTTACATCCCCTTAAGGTGATGCGAAAGTGGCGACAGAGTTCTCGTTCATGAAACTTTTCTCCAAACTGGGTGTACCGAATAGATTCAAACTTTACAATACAAATATGGAGGGTATAAGGAAGGTCCTGAAACTCATGAAATTTCAATTTTGTTTACATTTATTCATTGATATTTTTAAAACGTGTTGTAAAAAGTGAAATTTCACAAATGCCGGAACCTTCCTTATAGCCTCCACATTCACGTTGTAAAGTTTAAAACGATTCAGTACACCTAGTTCATAGAAAAGTTTCAGGAACCATTGACTCTTCAGATGCCACTTTAACATCCCCTTAACTCAACGTCAAAAACGCACCTGCCGCTCTTCGTAATTAGTCGGTTTTTAATTCAATTATACCGCATGCCTTCGCGTTAAAACTCGCTCCGTGAAACAGTCCATTAATCCGTGAAAACGCTTTTGCGATCGACTTGACTTTACGATACATTAGCACAAGAAGCATCCACTGACGATATCGATTTATTGGAAGTAATCGGTGATAAATGGATAGCCCTCAATCAATTTAGGTGACTGGTTTAATAAACTAGTAATTACATACAACTTCGCTGTTATTCAAATGTTATTATTAAAATGATTGTAATTACTTTCAAGTAATTAATTCAATTATGAACTGAGGAAAACGCTAAGATGAAATAGAAACGCGAGTGTCCAGTTTAATTGACACACTTGATTATTAAATAATTGTTCAAGCTGTACTATTTAAATTATTGTCATTAGTTTTAAATACAGAATTAAAATTGAGTTTGGAATATAAGAAAAGTGGAATAAAATAAAAAGATGAACACTGGCGCACGTCGATCGCGCTCTCGAGATGGGTCAACTTTAATTGTTAATAAATCGATAAATAAAGATCTGTCGGAAAAGTAGAAGAGGAACTATCGACTCCAAATATCACCAACTTCCAGCTGTTTCGAAAGATATAACGAAATTTGGGACATCCTGTGAATATAATCAATGATTGGATATCAATGGACTTCCGCTGCACGCACCAGAGTAAAGCGATCTTAGCGCTTTCGTTGAATTCACGTACTACGTTCGGCGAATCCGGAGGTGTTAGAGGAAAAGATGTTAACGTAATTAAGTGAAAATACGGAATCTGAAAGCGATGCATGTAAATTCCAAGGAACCAGAGCCACATGAGTCTGCGCACAAACCTGCATTGGTCCAGGGTATGGCGGTGGCGGCCCTGGATATGGAGGTGGAGGTGGAGGTGGTGCCAATGGCATTCGTGGTCCAATCATATGGCTTACTGAAACCACTCTTCCAGGAACACCAGCAACGCCAGGAACGGCGGTGACACCGGAAACACCAGCCACTCTCATACCAAGTCGTTGCGGTTGTTGCTGTTGAACTATTGGGAAACATGTATTAGTATTATAATACAGAAACGTGTATTAGTGTTATAATAGAATAAAATATCACTATTTGTGGAATTGTATGTACTTAACCCTCTCTAACCCACTATTTTAGTTTCAAGTCAATAAAAAAGCGAGGTAACGTGAAATTTGCAAATATTAAGGCGATACGAAAGTGGCATCTGAGAGATCAATCGTTTATCAACATTTTTTTCAAGCCAGGTGTACCGAATTCAAATTTACACATCTCGAGAAATTTCATTTTATACACAATATTTTAAAAATCAACCATTTCTCTCGAAGCCACTTCGTTTTAGAAATATATGTTCGTACTACTTTACCTGACTCACCCGGTACGAAACGTTATGATGATATGTAAGGGTCATTCTATATATATATATATAAAACATAAAAATATTTATAAAATTTTTCTCCAAACTGAACGCTCCGAATCATATGAAACGTCAGCACGTGATTATGGAGCCCCTAAGGAAGAACGCGGAACTCGTGAAATTTCATTTTTAACAAAAAAAATGATTGTTATTCATCCCAAACTAAAACCAAGAATACATTTGTATTTATTTATTTATTTTTTTAATTTCATAGGCACCACGTTCTTCCTTAAGGCCCTCATAATCACGTGTTCAAGTTTCGAATGATTCAATGCACCCGGACGTTTCATGGGTATAGAATGATCCTTTCATATCACCTTAATAGCAGCAAGTGAAATAAACAACAAAAAAAGTACTGTAAATCAGTTCAACTAACCCTGCATATGGGTTTGGGGTATTCGCTGAGGATGCCCCGGAAACGTCGACGGGTAGCTGACTGTGACAGAGTTGGTAGACGTGACAACTCCGATGGCGCCATCTGGCGATAACAGACGCGTACCCGGAGGCATCGGTCTTCCCATTGCTGCAGCTTGCTGAACCTGCTGATGCATCTGTTGCTGCACCACGGCAGCCTGAGGATGCGACGACTGGGGTATCATAACCGCTGGTTGCTGGGGCGGTTGTGATGAGGATGCAATTGTCTGTATCGGTTGTGCCTGGCTGGGAACGTTGGTCGTCTCGGTTGGAGCTTGTGAAGTACTTATTGTATTAGCTGGGCCAATATCGGCATGACTAGTAGTGGTGCCGCCCAAGTCCTCTGGTTTCGGTTCTTCCTTGGGCTCTTTCTTTTGCTTTTCCTCTTTAGTTTCCACTTCCACTTGCTCCAGGTCCAAGTCGAGAATATTAGTCTTCTCCCGACCGGTAATGTTGTCCAGCTCGGGATCGGCGTACTCCAAAATGTTGAAGTCGGAACCCATCTCCGCTGAAATAAAAATCGTAGATTTTACTTTTGTCCTCAGGAATAGTCAATGGTGTACCAGTTGATCAATTTCAACATTAAATAATGCCTTTTTAACACTCTACCGACCGGGAGCCTATTAATCGGTTTTGCGATACCAGTGATCGCCATTTACTCCCAAATTCGCCGGTCGGTAAAGTGTTAATAAACCTACTTTAAAGAAAATAGGAAAGTATGAAATAAATTTTCTTTTCATATATAATAAAACTTGCGCTTATCTACCTGGTTTACTTTCATGGTAAACATTTATTTAGCGGCACGATGAAGGAAATAAAACGTATTTCAAGACTGGCAATCAGGACAAAATGAAGTCTCTGTCAGTGGATAAAATGAAAAAGAGCTTTTTCAAGATGATAAATAACTAAAAGATTAATGAAGTAATTATACGAAGCGTACTAAAATCGAGAAAAAAACTAAAATTTTCAGATTCTGTTACCAATTGAACTCTCACTTGCGACTATCAATTGGGACAACCGTACTTCCACAAAAAGAAAAAAGAAAAAAACAGTAATAAATCGGCAATGAACCATTTCCAAACAATTTTGAAACGGATAAAATAGGTGAAATCTATGAACTCGATTTACACGCGTCATTTACATGACAAAATTCTACAATTTAGGTAAGGAAGAACAACATTCAGCTCCGAGTCATCAGCACAGATGGCGACCATAATAGCCATCTATTATAATAAATATACTACAATATAATAAACTAGGATGAAAGTAATACAATGGCATTTGATGAGTAGTTGTCAAAACTTTTCCCAAACTTGTTCGAATTTCAACATAAAATGGGCAAAAGTAACCAACTAACCAACAGTACTTCGCGTCGCCTATAGAGTGCGCGTAAGGACATTTCCAATTTTATTTAATGGAACACCGTGATAACCGTTAATGCTGCTACCTATATTTGTTTCATTACAAAAATGACGTTCGGATCGATTCGATCATTTCAGTCGATTTGAGCACTCCCTTAAATGGCTGAAAGATAATAAAAACGTCTTTTAACGCCAAAAAAGGGATACGAGTAAGAGCTAAAGGATCCATTTTCGAATTACTTCTCGCATACCTAGGAGTTCGTCATCGTCGTCGCCCAAATCTCCCAAAATTGCACTGACGCCCTCGACCTCCACCATCGGCGCACCTTCCTGTTCGAGTTTCTCGAGTTCGGCGGTGACGTTGTCCGGTATCTCTGAAGTTTCGGGCGCCACGGTGTTGAGGTCGCTAACTGCACTCTGCATAATTCGCGCCCGGGGCATCCCTGAACTTGCCAGCATCCGAACTCCTTGGTTAATACTGTCCTGTCCTGCCGCTCGCACGATTCGTTGCCCCAGGCCTTGTCCAGGGTTAGTTTCTACAAACGAAAGAATTCGTTAAAGATAAAGGAGTCAACATGATGCTCTGTTTAAGACGAACACCTTTGTTTCCCTCAAATAACTTACGGCAAATCATTTTTAAATATATATAACTTCTCTGTTAAGGTGATGTTAAAGTGGCATCGAAGAGTTCTCTTTCATGAAACTTTTCTACAAACTGGGTGTACCGAATCGATTCAAACTTTACAATATACAAATATGGAGGATATAAGAAAGGTCCTGAAACTCATGAAATTTCAGTTTTTCTTCACATTTGTTCATAGACATTTTTAAAATTCCTTGTGAAATGTGAAATTTCATGAGCGTTAGGACCTTCCTTATGGCCTCAACATCCACATTGAAATTCTTCATAAGTTAAAGCGATCTTCGGTTTAAAATGAATCTACTCGAACATGGCAAGGGACCTTATGAGTTATCCATTTTGGAGCAGTCACATTCAGGGACTATGATAGATACTATCGATTTCACTGTTATTAAATATGTAACGGAGCAAGTTCCTTTAGTTACCTGTAAACCTTTGTTGCTGCAAAATATCATACGGTTCGTTAAGGGGCATCCGAGGCGTAGGCAGTCGTTGTAATACTTGGTTGGCCTGAAAGTGTTGTTGAGGTACACCAACGGATACCGGTTGACGTTGGATAAGCATTCTCGCCCTTGGGTCGATGCCCTGAAGTCGAGCATCGATGCTTGCTGCTGCTGGATGCCGTGGACTTAACCCTGCATTAATTAAACCCATAATCGTCAATGGGAATCATCAATAAAGTTATTACTTATTTCGAAGGTAAAATATCAACGGTGCGGTACGACACTCACCGATAGGATTCCTTATCAAAACGTTCGGCTGAATGGGCATTCTCGGTCTGACGATGCTGGGTGGAAGAGGATGTCTGAATGTACCTTCACCAGTGTTACCAGGTGATGCCGTGTGCTGTGGAAGCTGCACATGACCAGTCTCAAACTGTTGCTGACCCCCTTCGGCATTTGCTTGCCCATCTGGAAAAATAGAAACCAGTGAAATATATACCAAACAGCAATGCGATGCTTTAACATCCCTAGTATCAAGGAACGTGGGCATCCCTTAGACCATATATATCTACCTCGCATTGCAGGGAAAGGGGTAAATTCGAATGCCAAGTGACCTGACTGCACTCTGACCGAATCAGATTTTAGACCATATATGTACGTAGACCGTCTTACAGGGAAAGGGGTAAACGAATGTACTACGTGAGCCAACTTCCACCCACAAAGTTAAAGCCATTCTGCTTACTGAAATTGTGGAAGTGGGAGGTCCAACGCAAGGTCTAGATACATATGGTCCAAGGGGCATCCAAGGAACGTCCGGATTCCTCGCCTCGACCGGTACCCACCTGCAGTCCAAGCCGCGTTGAGAGGTTCCATCTTCTTGTTGAACTGCTGCCGCTGCAGGAGGTCGCGGAGCTGTCGATTGACCTCGGGCTGCTGGGCGAAGACCTCCGGGGTCTGGACGTCCGACCGGGACTCGGGCCTGGGGGAGGCGTAGCTCGGGGCGGCCGAGGGCGTCGGAGGCTGGGCGCTATAGGGATCGGGAGTTCTCGAGGGGGCGTAGACGTGGGTGGAAGGTCTCGGGGTGGGCGCGTTGAAGAGCGGCCTCGGGGTGCCAGGAGGCTGGGAGAAGACGTCGTTTCTGGGCGAAGTGGAATAGGTGGGAGTGCCGGGTATCTGCGACCTGGGGGTTTGAGAACCTTGAGAGAAAGCCTCGTTGGCCTCGAAACGCGGAAAGTGGTCCTGGGGCTGGGAGGAGGCCGGGGACTGGGGGAAGTCGTGGGGCGACTGGGGGGCCTGGGGGGAAAATGGCGAGGGGGGTTGCGTAAAGGTAGTCGGCATTCCGGGACGCACGGCGGCCCCGACGGGACGCACCACCGTACCGCAAGGTTGGTTCGGCAGCCGAGGAATACCCTGGAGAGGACTCGGCGGGGCGACTGCTCGCGTAACCTTTATCGGCGGCGTAGCGAATGCCCCGCGAGATCCAGGCGACGGCGACGCCAACGGCCCCATGTGATTTCCATCCTTCGAAGGAGACATTTCGGAATGAAAAAGGATGGCCCGTCTCGTGCCTCCTGCTTGTATCCCGATACCCGTTGCTGATTGCACCATAAAACCCGAATTTAAGTAGAATTTACACGGTGTTAGTAACTCGTACGAGTCACTAAAACCGAGTGCTTTACGAGATAGGAGCGTTTACCCCGCCTTCTAGTACTTGCATAGTAGTAAGCGGAAAGTCACGTGCTATGCCACACAAATGTCGAAGGGGCGACGCAATTTTAAACACTTGACAAACAAATAGATTAAACGGTATTTGAACGTGTTGGGTGAAGAACTGTACTCTATTCTCTATTCTTGTCCTGTTGTAGTTTCCAGAGACATCCTTCCCCTCGATACATTCAACAAATGTCAACGCGGGGTCCTCCATTCACCTTTGGGCCATTTCAACACAAAATTGCACAAAAGTGCTCCGATTTGCACTTGGAAATTGCCCGCCGACCTCAAAAAATGCGTGTAATCGTGTACGGGATACAAGACAGCGGAGTGAAACACGTGGTTACACCACGTTACACCACGTGGCTACACCACGTGGTTACATCACGTGGTTATAACACGTGGTTACAACACGGGTTACAGCTCGCGCCAGGAAACAGGATTGCAATGTTCCGGCTAAATTGCGTTTACAAGTAAAACTTTTACCTGTGAACTTGCTTTACTTGTGAACGCAATATAGCTGTGCCATTGTATGAACTAGCGCTCTATGTGAACGGACCCTAAAGCATCAGAATTTAGCATTAACTTATTAAGGCATATGCAAGTTATTATGAATCCGTATTCAGAAGATTTTCCTTTGCAAAGAGTACGATTAGTTGCATTGCTCACCTGAGCCGTTGAAACTTGCAGCTGAGTTGTCAGTCCTGATGAATTATCCGCAGCCATTTGAGGTGTAGTATCCTCTATTTGTTTGTGAACTCTGGCCATACCTATAAAAAAGTAATACAATTGGTAATCATATCGATTATAATCGCATTGCGTCAAAGCTAAATACATTCTTAATCCTTATTGGTTGGTTACACTGTTAAAAATACTCACAAACTGAATGCACTTCCGCACTTAAAGTCGTAGAAAAATTATATTTCACGTCTTAAAAGTGAATTGATATACGTTTATTATAACCAAAAATGTTTATAGACAAATTATAAAGTATTGATATTTCATAGGTGTAAGGACCTTCCCAAAGGCCTCCACATCACGTGGGAAAATTTCAAACGATGAAATACGTCCAACTCGGAGAAAAGTTTCATAAAGGAGACTCCTTAGACGCTACATTCATATCGCCTTAATTAGATCTCAAAGTGGCATCTTAATTCTTTCAGCGCTATGGACCCATAAGTGCGTCCGCCGTTTGGTCCAATATTGCTTGCACGCCCCGATGAAATTCGCCCATACGCCAAAAGGGCTTAGCGCTCAAAGGGTTAAGAGTCAATCGTTCATGAAACTTTTCTCCGAACTGAGTGCGCTGAATCGTTTCAAACCCTGCAACGTGAATGTGGAGTCCATAAGGAAGGTCGGAACACTCATAAAATTTCATTTTTTATAACAAATTAAAAATATATTTATGAACAAATTTAAAAGAAATTGAAATTGAATTTCTGGACCTTACCTATACCCTTCATATTCATATTATAAAGTTTGAATAGATTCAGTACACCCAGTTTAGAGTAAGGTATCATGAAAGAGAATTCCTTGACGTCACTTTCACATCACCTTAGTACAGAAGAAGGCGCCATATTTACCGTGTACACGATGTTCATGAATAACTTGTTGCTGAATTTGCGCTTGTTGTTGCCGGAAAGCCTGCAATTGTTTCCATTGCCGTTCCTGTTCAGCTTCCCTGCTAGATCTATCTCTATTGGTTAGCCTATCCGGCTCCTGTTAAGAAAATAAGAATTAGCGACCAGTAAAGAACAATACTCGGGAATCATTACATCCATCATTAGAACATTCCCCGATCTGAGACCCGCTGAAACCACGTTAACGTTGAAAATGTTATTGTCTTTAAAAGTCGAGTTGAATGCTCGTCCTCGAGTGTTAGAAACTCACTGTCAATTAGTTAAGGGGATGTAATAATTCCGCAGCGATATATATTGCAATATGTGAGACGAGGCGTCAATGACAATCAGCCAAAATCATACACGAAATATCAAAAGAAAGGAATGAGGCACGTTAATTAAATTAATATGTCCAGCAAGGTTAACAGATCTTTCGACTGTGCAATATACATATCGGAGACAATAACCAGCCACCATCTAAAGTAAGGAACACAACGTATCCACAGTTTACATCGAGATTCCATTACACCTGAGTTAAGTGGTCGCATATACAAATTTCTCCGTTGCACATTAATTTAAAAGAAAACTCATGCAATGTATTCGGTGCTCCGATCGACATACAGGACGATCGGAATATATATTCATCCCGACGATCGTCTTAAGGTGAAGTGAAACCCCCTTCAAATCAGTCGATTCGAATACAACACTTTTTTTTTAAGGGTATTAGACCAAACTGTCCGAAGCTTTGACACATCACTCCTGATCATCTAAGAATTGTCCTGACGCATTCAAAATTTGGATTTTTAAAAAAATTTTTTTAACAGCCCGGACCAGAAACAAAATGGCGTCGGCTCTCATATTTCGATCAATATACAATTATCGAAGGCTCTGATATGAGAATCGAAAGGGTCAGGACAATTTTACGACAATTTAGAACACTCTGGTAATCGATAAACTCGCATTTGAACGGGATAAAGGCAAAAAAAGTATTGTATGCGCTTCTATGCTAAAACAATGGGAATATGAGGTCTCGGAGTGAAAATTTAATTGACCTGGAAATCACAGATGGCGCAGGGGGTCCCTCTGCAATCAATTAGGGCCCCCAGAAAGCACGAATCCAGAGGATTTCTAGAGTTTTACTTCGATTTCTTTATAATTATTGTATGAAAACGAGAGGTGGAGTATGCCATTTGGTACAATACCCAATATAATTCGACACAGCTGTCAATAGAAAAACGAACGTCGGCAACGTAAGCATTTACAAAAATCTTCTTTATCGACGTCGATCAAGTTCCTCGACGTGTTTCACTTCACCTTAAGTAAAAGTCATCAATTTTGCAGCTAATCGCAAGAACCCCGGAATTAATTCGATATATAAGACATTCCCCCTAAAGTACAAGTAATCATCTCTATGGACTATTATTAGACGTTCGTAAAGTTAATGAGATCGGCACCAAACGTATAAATATAATGCTACGAGTAAAAGAGAAAAAACAGGCCGTGTCAATGATTTGTCTGGTGTTAAAGGTACACCCTGCACCAAGTACAAATTGGGATGCACACGCAGAAAATTATTATCTCGAATCGATAACATCTTTTTGTTAGTTCATAAAACGGGATTATGAAATGGATAATATTCGGTTGATATGACAAAATGATTTGGCTAATAACTTCCGGTTGATTGTATCGAACGTTGTGGTAGGTCACCGTGCATTTTAAATTTGCTTTCGTACATTTAACCAAGACAATTAGTATATTGATTAAAATGCATTCCAAAATTTACGAAATGATTTAACCAAAACACTGTAATTTATTGAAGCAAACGAGCTTAGCCGAGTGAAATAAAATTCGGTTCATTTTACCAGAACGTTTTCGGATACGACTGAAATGAACCAGCTGCAATTAAATGACTTTATTCAATGAAGAAAATTTTTTCTTTTTTCTTTTTCTGCGTGCACAAACTCTGCGGATGTTCTACCATACTTATTGTTAGATTATCCACGCCAGATCGTGATCCGGCTATCCGATGTTAATGAAAAATCACAGGAACATATCCGCGGACCGAATGTACACTGTTAAAAATTTGTTTCGATATTTCTAACCCTTTCGAATACAAAATGTACGCTAAAGCCGAAGACAATGACACCGGAAATGAAAACGGGACATACGCTTGCTGAATTTCAAAGAACACCATTTCTATGCGAGAATTTGTAGGCAAGTGTTCAAACTTTTTAACAAAACAACAAGCGGAGAAAACAAATTGATACAAATGTTAATAAATGTACTACGTCGCGCCTTTCTCAAAATACGTACAATTATGTACGTATAAATAATTGAAAATCAATGTACAAAGATATCCGACATGTCTCATGCCGTACAACCGTGTAAGTACCTTTGTTTAAAGTTTATCAGTTGTTTATAAATTCTCACAGATGCGATCGACAGTCAGTATACAAAGGATTTAAAAATTCAGTGCGCACTCCCTCTGAAATTCGCACACTTGTAAATTAAAATCCCGAACGCAATTGCTCACGCAATCTCGAGATATTGCATCTTGAGGATAACTTCGATTACATTTACACATCTCCGAGCGGATATATTTTTAACAGTGTAAGCATCCGGCAGTACCACGTAGCATGGACGATAGTTTTTAACCAAGTGTTGCATGTTCGTGACAGAATAGACTACAACAATACGATGCAAGACTACAATCACCCACAAAAGACTCGTAAGAAGCATGGTAATTAGTCATGGGAGGAGGAAGGGGAAACGGACCGTCCGTTGTCACATGATGGGAAAGTGAGGGCTTATCATTGGTATCGACAAAATAATAGTAAGAAAGTGCTACCAATTGTCGTTAACATGCCTTAGAAAAGGATAATTCAACATGGCCTTCAGTCATATAGAGACAATAATAACGATAACCATACGAAGGAGAGAGAGAAAAAGAAAAAAAAAAATCGTACAATATACCACAATAATATCGATTCATGTAGCAGCCACCCAACACGTATACATCTTCCAAAATGATATTCTGCAAATAGTCTGATCATTCCAAATGAAACGGCGAAAGGAGACCGACAATTGACACGCGGTCGTGATATGCAGCGCCGCCATCGTGAATAAGAGAGACGAAAGCACCTCGATCAACGTAAGAAATAGGAAATCATCCCAGATAGACGGTCGTGATAATAGCGCCGTAATTGTGATAGATTCACGCACATGTACGACGAAGATGTATGCCCTCGTGTTACGGATTAAATTTTAACTACGTATATCCGACCTTGTGAAATTTCACGAGATCACACACGAAGATGTATGCTCTCGTGTTACGGATTAAATTTTAACTACATTTATATCCGACCTTGTGAAATTTCATAAGATCACACACGCGATCACACTATGAGATAAGTGAAACAAAAAATATGAGGGTAATATGGAGGCATACGTGTGTGACGATACACGCATATTGGCACCATGTGATTTTTGTATCGTATAACGAAGATGCATGTTCTCATATCAGAATTTAAATTTTGGCTACATTTGTATCTCATCTTGTGAAATTTCATGAGACCACACACTATGAGATAAGTGATAAAATATGAATNGAGTGCAATATGCGGACGTACATATGATTAATGCACACATATTGCCACCATATGATTTGTATTGTATATAACGAAGATGCATGTTCTCATATGAGAATTAAAATTTTTGCTACATTTGTATCTCATCTTGGGAAATTTCATGAGACCACACACTATGAGATAAGTGGAGAAATATAAGCTACATATCGGTGCAATAAGAGACGTACATGTGATGCACGCATATTGCCACCATATCATTTGCATCGTATAACGATGTGTGCTCTTGTATGAGAGTTTAAATTTTAGCTACATTTCTATTCCACTGTGTGAAGTTTCATGAGATGACATACTATGAGATACGTAAAAAAATATGAGCTAGATAAATGTGAGTGCAATATGAGGACACGCAAGAAACGTATAGTTATGAGGATCCCTCCATCTCGGATAAAGTGTAATATGAAGTCAATATGACGTAAATCTGTCTATTTGGGATGTAATTGCGAATAAGAGAAACAAAAGCTTTTCGATCGACGTAAGAAAGACAAAACCATCCGACAGATAATAGTGATCATGTCTGCGTGATTGATTCACGCATATTAACATGTCAGCACTGTATGCCAAAGATGTGTGTTCTTATAAGATAGTGTAAATTTGAGTTACAATTTCGGTTAAATATTCTGTATATATATATGTACGAATATGTAGATACACTGTTAAAAATGTTTCGATATTTCTAGGATTTTGAAATACAAATGTATACATAAAACTAGAAACGGCAGCGCTCGAAATGAAAACCGGGCAAATGCATATTACATTTTCCATAACACTATTTTTACGTCAGAATCGTACAAAAGTATTGATGAATTTGAAGAAACGGAGAACCCAGAAAAGAAATCGGTACAAATATTAATAAAAGTACTAGAGCGCGTTTTTCGCAAAATACGTGCAATGCGTACTCGTGCGTGTCGAAAATTAGTGCACAAATGATTTCGAAATTCGTATACACGCATACTAAAATCCCGGATACAAGTATACACGAAATTTTGAATTACACCTTGAAAAAAAAACCTGGACTATATATATATACCATATTTCGAACACATTTTTAACAGGGTAGTAAATTAGAAATATTCCGAGATCCCTCGACAACTACCCTCAAAGAGCACAAAACTGCGACACGAAGGTAACCAAAAAGGTACCCCCGTCCATCCGGGACACCATCCAAAGTCTCGAACCAAAAACCACATCGATCCGCTCTCAAATTCGACAAAACGCGACCTGTCCGTACCACGACATCGACTCGCGATTCCTTTCATGAAAACTCGAAACAAAACGTGAAAGGTGTACATAAACTCCAAAACAAGAGGTATCCAAAAACAGAAGGAACATAAGAAAAGTAAAAAAAAAAATAAGGACAAAATGGATAACAACTTAGGACCACTAAGTATATAAATATATATATATATACAGATACGTATATATATATCTGTCTCGATATCGGATACGTGGCACAAGGCAAGACACTAGAGGCACATCGTAGGTGGCTCACCATAGCCGGGGACTGTACAGGTACAGTGTGAATAATTGCAGTGGGTGGCGGATCGTAGTGCTCCTGGCTGAGGGAAGGGAGGGTGCGCATGATTTCAGAGGGGGTGAGCACTCTAATCTGATGGTCTACCGAGGATAACTGACGAGCCCCCGCCGTCGCGGGGGCCACGTTGGGGTAGTTGGCGCCATTGGTGCCGGTCGGGGCACCGAGGGTCACCGAGGTACCGGTACCGATAGCGATATGAGCGGGTTGTGGTGGTGGTTGTGGTTGTGGTTGTGACGGTGGTGGTGGTGGCGGTGGTGGTGGAGGTGGCGGTGGTGGAGGTGGCGGTGGTGGCGGTGGCGGTACGGGACGTTGACGGGACGGTGACGTTTGACGTTGCCCATCGCCGACGGCCGCAGCGTTGCACCGAGGAGTCGCGGCGTTGGACGGAGGTACCGGCCTAGCCTGGCCACCGGTAACCGGCTCTTGGTGCGCCAGGCTGTTCATGGAATTTAGAGAGTTTACGGAGCCGGGTCTGGGCGATGACGAGGGTGTCGTGGAGGTCGGGGAAGGGCTCGGGGAAGATGTTAGCTGCCTCGGCGGTCCCTGTACCGCACACACCTCCGCAACTAGATGACCGGCTCCTCCAGGAGCCGCAGCAGCAGCAGCCGCTCCCGCCGTAGACGCGCCCGGCCCCTGCTTCTCGTGCGACAGCTGGGTCAGCTGCGACTTATCGGCGCAACCCACCGAGGCCAAAAGTCCGATTTGCTTTTGACCCCCGGCCATTGCTATTACCGGCGACACTTGGCCCGAGGTCACTGTCGTAATGGGTTTGCTCGTGATGGTGGGTGCGTTTGTTGCAGTGACTGGGTTCGTGCTTGGCATATCCTTGGGTATCTGTCGGTTCAACGGGTATGCCTCGTTCACACACTTGCTTTCATGTTACAGGTTTTGTTTTGGGGGACGGTAACACATTTAGACGGTCAGAGTTAGCGGCGGAGACTCGCTCCGGCGCGATCGTGGGCCATCTGGGGGATGTTAGGCACAACATTTGGGACACGTCTCGTAAGGGCTTTGGACTCACGGCTTACTGGCATTCCTAATGGCAGAGCTACGCTCCTGGCGAAACAACGATTCCATCAACGGGGACGCGCGGTTACGAGTCGACTGGTGTTTCGGTGCGTTCTTACGTCGTTTCTTACGTGTGCGGGGAAACGACGGCGAGCTCGCGGGAATTGTACTTTAAAGGAGTGCATAAGGTTGACGCGGATTATTTTTAACGCTTCCTTTGGGTAGAGTTACGGACGAACCGAACGAGCGAAATACTTTCAGCTGCGGTATATCGCTCCCGCTACCGAAAAGATTATCAAATAGAAAACGGAAGTTCACCGTAGTCAGCATTCTGTATCATTGGAGAGGCATCGTGTATCATGTGGAGCTTTGTACATGATTTCGTCTTAACTATTCCTTAGAAATACGTGCCATTAAACGTAAACGATCTGTACACTTGTAACCGTTGAGAGGAACCTAGTGAATATTTTTAAATGAAAATTTGCAGAGAGTTCCGGACAAAAAACGTTAGATCGATCAATGTTTATACCTAAATACTTGCATTTTTTTAATAAATAAAATGGATTTTATTTGTTCAACATAAATAAATGACTTCCACTATATACAAGTATACATATCGCTTAATGACGTTTATTTATAAATAATTTATCCAAAACCATGCACACCATTAAAGCTCTGCGTGGTGCACTGTTTCTCCAACGATTCGATATGCAAACAAATTCCTGTGATAAACTTTCATATCTTTTTGTATAACATTTATGGTAGCAGTAATTATGTATACTGTAGATGAGAGTATTTTGTTTGTTCAGTTTATTTATAATTCAGCCCGAAGAAAAACATTAAAAATGAACCGCGTCAAACCTATGTACCCCCTTAAGGGGATGCGAAAGTGGCATCCGAAAGCCCAATCGTTCATGAAACTTTTCTCTGAACCGGGTTTACCGAATTATCTCAAACATTACCACGTGAATATGGACACTATAAGGAAAGTCCTGACATACGTGAAATTTCATTGTTTATAAAATATTTTGGAAATATCAGTAAAATAAGAAAAAAATTGAAGTTCCATGGGTGTGAAGACCTTTCTTATAGCCTTCACATTCACATTGTAAAGTTCGAAATGACTCCGTACACCTAGTTTGGAGAAAAGTTTCATAAACGAGACCTCTTCGACGCCACTTTCATATCACCTTAAGAGTCACGGTCGATTCAAGAAAACTGGACAAGAAGAATGGGTCTTCGCGAGGTACAATGAACACCGCGATATCGAAACAAAGATATGATTAAACGACGAAACATCAGTCGCCGTTTACACCAAGACTGGGTATATTACAACGTGACACAAAGGGCGAGCTGTTAGTTTGACTTATGTTAGCACAAGACATCTTTGTAAATGGGGGGGAAGAGACTACATAATATGCGGGGGGAAAGATAGTATCATTTAACGCGACAAACGACGGACGCGCTTACCTGTTGTGTCTTTTTCATTCGAATCGCCGCTCTGTTGTCCCGAGCCTGCGTGAGATATGGGGCTTTCTTTTCGTTGGGTAAGGCGCGCCATTTTTTTAATATTTGCTTGCACCGCTCGGACCAAGCTGGAACATATTTTACCATTAATCACAAACGGCCATTACGTGGCTTATACAACCACTTGCGTCTGAATTTAACACGCCATGCGCTTTAAACTGCAAATGAAGGCTCGTACAAAAGAAACGGAATATATGCCACTGTTAAAAGTATACCTGGATATTCCGTTTTCCATTCGGGGTGATTAACGTTCGCATAAAGCACTGAAGATATGGTTGCACCAGTTCCTAAGGCTTCGTCGGCTTCCATCTTGAGATTACTTCTCTGATTGTACGAGATGGCCGCACTCCCCGATGGAGCCGAGCCTTCGTCGTCAGGATTAACCCAAGGACTTGGCGGTTCCGAAAAGGCTGGACTAAATTGTGGACTGCTGTAAATTGAATTAAGACCTCGTTAGTACTACAGTTCAAGAGGCATCGTTAAGGTGAACCGTTAAGGGGATACGAAAATGGCATCCGAGAAATCTCGTTCAAGAAACTTCTCCGAACTAGGTATACCAAATCGTTTGAAGCTTTACCGCGTGAATACGAAAGCCCCAAGAAAGGGCCTGACACCCATGAAATTTAATTTTTGTTTAATTTATTGAGAACAATTTTTTATTTTTTCTAACAAATGAAATTTCACGGGTGGCATACTTTTCTTTAAGGCCACTATATACACGTGGGTAGATTTCAAACAATTCGGAAAAGTGTTTCATAAACGAATGATTCCTCAATTGGTACTTTCATATCACCTTAAGCGACAAAACGGACGATATCAAGAAACTCGGTACAGTCTCGAGCCAAATACATTTTTGAGAGAGAAACGCGCCCCTCACGTTGAGTTCGAGCGAGACGCTACAGAGTTATATACAGTAAGGATCGAGATTTCAGGAGTTTTTAATTTAACTCTTACTTGCTGTATTCAGAATGGTACGGAGACGGCGGTGGAAAACTCATTGGAGAATTTATAGTTGATTGTCCAACCGAAGGTAGACTTCCAGGCACCTGAGGTCGCCCCAACGGCAATCCACCTTGTATACCTTGAAAGGAAATTCGAATTAAAATACTGATTATTCCTCGCTACTCACTCTTTCCAATGGAGTTCATCAGCACGAATTATCAAATCGTTCAATTGACGACCGATGAGAGAGAGAATCACAAGAGTTTTCATTAATTAATATCGCGGAATCCGGTACAATATTCGCGTAACAAAAATAGCGCTGATTTCAGAGAGGAAAAATCAACCTGGATGTTGAGAAGGAGATATAAGAGGAGTCGACGACGAAGACGCGTGTATCGGCTGTGTCTGTACAGGAAACACTGACGATTCTTGAGATTCCTGGGACTCGTCCGTAAGAACTCCTTTAAATATTTCCTCTACATCTTTGCTATCCATGTTTGGTAAACCTGGGGAGATATCACATTTATCATTAAAATATCGTCTAAGGTGACTTTAATAGAGGACATTTCCGAGATACCGACCTGTATCTCTGACTATCGACTCTATATTGAAGTGAGGGCTCAATATATCCGTGAGTTCGTCTCTGCTAGGTCCCGGAGTGATGTCCAACTCGTCCAGGACCTTGGTTTTGACCAGCTCCTCGTCAGGCTCGTTCATAATGGTGTTGACCAGGTCATTGTCGAGCAAGTCGCCAGACATAGGTAGTAAATCGTCCAGTACTTCGGTGTCGCTCCGTTCCTCGTCTAAAATCTCCTCCCGCTTAATGGGGGATTCGTCAGGGATTTTCTCCTCCTCCTTCTCCTGCTTCGCCTTGACTTGCTCAATCGCTTTCAACTCGTCCTGGGACAACTGGATGGTATCGGCGTTACCGGACACGTTGCGCTCGCTGTCGGAATCGCTGCTACTTTCGAGGTCCTTATCTTTGGTCGTCTCCATAAGATCTTTCCCGAAAAAGGCCTCTTGCATGTAGACAGGAAAGCACTCCGAGAGCTTTGTCTTTGGTTTTCTTCTCTGCGGCTTCCGGCGCGGTTTGTTGTCGTCCCCCACGCTAACCGCACCTTCGGCAGGTTTCTCCGTCGTCTCGCACTCGTCGTCCTTGTCCTTACGGGTTCCTCGCAATCTAACCACGAAGCCGCCGATACCGAGCTTCTGGAGATTGCGCTGTCGCTTACGCCTCAGCATCGGCACGCCGTTCTCCGTGGTATAAATGCTGAAACCTTCAGGTGGAGGTTGATCCCCACGGGCAGTCCAAATCATCCCTTCCTTGAGAACCTCGGTAGGCTCGTCCTTGACGTCGATCAGCTCCAACTTTCCCCCGTTTTCTTCCAAGGAGTTGTCCAGGCTCCCGCCAGCCACCACCGACTCGATGGTCGCCATGATGTCGGCCTCCTTGTCGACGACGGGGAGCATCTTTCGTCTCTTCTTCCTGGTCTGCTGATGCTCGAACGTCAGGGACTTGATATGATTCATGCCTGCCTCGGATAGGTAGACCCCGTCGACTAAATACTGCTGAGGAGAAGGCTTAAACACTTCGGGACTGCGAACGGTCGGAGGCGGTGAGCGAGGACACTTTACCGGCTGTGGTTTAGGCACGTTGCATATCATGTGAGGTGGAGGTACATCTCTCGGCCGGCATATGATGCAGTTGTATCCCTCCTCGGCGCACTTTTCGGCCTCTGCCTCCGTTTTGATGGAGTCGCAGGCGCAGTGCAGCCACCTCTCGCACAGAACGCATTGGATGATCAGATCTCCTTCGCTGTACGGCTCCTGGCAAGAAGTGCAAATCGTGTGCGAGGCGCACGGTCCACATTGGGTGTAGTTCTTCTGCCAACTGCTGTTAAACCCTGGATCGTTCGCGCCACATGTTTGACACTGGGCACACCACTTGCACTTCCACGTACCATGAGGAACGTACTCTAAGGGAGGGTCCATACAGTAGATGTGATAACTGATGTCGCAATCGTCGCAGAGTATCAAACGACCCTCGTCGTTCCTTTCCCCGCATCCCTCGCATACCGTACAATCGAGACACCTCCATCCTTTTTGCAGAATCACCTTGGTTACCTTAACGTTGGCGCAGTAAGGATGGTAACATTGACCGCATTGTGCACACGCGATCAAGCAGCCTTCTTGATCCGTGCCGATCGCCCCACACATCACACATATGTCCTGGGTCAACACAAATTTATCTTTAGCGGAACACAAAACTAATCTGTTCTCAACGCCCGGTTCTTCCTCTTTCGAAAACGAGTCCGATACTGGTCTCTGAAAAAGAAAGTCATAACGATTCAAGCCTTTTGGTACCTTCAAGAGATCAGAGACGGAAGAAGTTTAATTTGGAAAGGAGTATATATGTATATCTTTATAATCGGTCTAAAGAGAAACGAAAGTTTCTAGCGATAAGCTTAAGCTGATAAACGTACCGAGAATTCTAAGCCTCGGAAAGATCTTAGACAAAATTCGTTCGTACAAAAATGAAGTAGTTTCTTAGAGCGTCCTAGACGGTAGATTACAGCATCTAAGTAGCCGTTTAATAAATTGTCAATAGACGTCAAATAGCCATACCTGTAATCCCACTCCAGGGACACCAAAAATTCCTCTCATTTTGGCCTTAGGCCCTCTCTTTCTACCGAATTCCGTCATCTTCTGTCGCTTCTGATAGCCCACTTTGCCAACTCCCTTCGGGCGATTAACTACTCCACCAAGACCTAATCTTTTCTTGGCTATTTTGGAGGCACAAAAAGGTTTTCCTTTACCAAGTCCTATCGAAAATAATGACTCTTCTGGTCCACCTTGATAGTCGAACTCTGACGAGTCCCCATCACCGTATAAACTATCCTGTGATGCATTTAAACTGGAGTCTCCACCGTAATCGTCGGCGCTATCTTTACGTTTTACAAGTGCCATATTCTTGCAGTGCAAGCAAACGTATTCGTATTCCGGCTTTGCCTCCTTGTGGTGCTGATAAGTCAACGGGTCAGCATCGGGGTCGCAAGTGCCGTGAACAAATTTCGTGCAAGTGCTGCACTTTACCATCTCCCTGTACGCTGCGGCGCGATATGCCTTCCGACAAAGCGGGCAGAAGGAGCCCTTATTTCGTTGTTGATAACACGAATCACATACCGTGTAATGAGAGTGCCACCGCGAGGACAGGCCAGCACCTGGTGTACGTGACCCGCAATCCGTGCACACTCGACAGCATTTGCACTTCCATCCGTACTTCGGTATCGAAGTTACGATTGGCCGCAAGCAATTAGGATGGTACGCTTTGTCGCACCGTTCGCATACCATCACCTTCGTTACATCTTCAGGCTGCCGGCACACTTGACAAATACGACACTGTGCACACTGCCAACCAGCCCTTACGCCTGGTAATAATGCTAAGCCAACGCAACTACCGTGATAGTGTTGGCCGCAGATCGAACACATGACCAAGTTCGAAACATCTCCCATTCCGTAGCACTGCATACAAGTTACTTCTCCATTTACTAAAATTAAGGAGAAAAACCATAAAGGGTACATACACTTGATTATTTCCAATTAATTACTGGATTAATATATAAGCAATTTTTATACAACTAAGGTGAAGTGAAACCTCCTTCAAATCGGTCGATTTGAATAACACACTTTTTTTTCAAGGGTACTGGATCGAACTGTCCGAAACTTTGACACGTGGCTCATGATCACCTAAGAATTATCCTGACACATTAAAAATTGGGATTTTCTAGCATTTTTTTTACTTAGCATAGACTAGAAGAAAAATGGCATCAAGCTCTCATATTTCGATCGATATACAAGTATTGAACGCTCTGGTATGAGAAACGAAGGTGTCAGGACAATTGTACAACAATTTAGAACAGTTTCGTAATCGAGAAACACGTATTTGAAGGGGATAAAGGCAAAAAAGGTGTCTTATGCGATTCTATGATAAAACGAAGGTAAGATGAGGTCTCGGAGAGAAAATTTAGTTGACACTAACATCACAGATGGCGCAGAGTGACATTCTGCACTCAATTGGGGCATCAAAAACCATGTATCCAAGAGATTTCTGGAGTTTTACATCGATTTCTTTGTAATTATTGTACGGAAATGACACATGAAGTATGCCACTTAGTACAATACTCAATATTCGAAAAAGCTGTAAATACAAATACGAACGTCGATAACAGAGATATTCGGAAGAATCCTTTTTACCGACGTCGATCGAACTTCTCGTTTCACTTCACCTTAATGGATGAATATATGCAATTTTTATACAACTTAAGATGCTAAAAGAGCAATTCTCACGTTAAAAGAAAAATGTACGGTCAGAAATGTAGAAAGAAAATGCAGAATGTTCTAAATTACAGAATTAATGGAAACTTACGTAACAGGGGAACTTGGCCCAAGTGTTGACTGCAAAATAAAGATAAGGTTTTGATGTCTTGAAAACAACTAGATGCTGCTGCGCATGGTAAATGAAAATAACGATTGCACGATCCCACCTGTAACGGTAATAATTTGAGATTAATCGTAAAATAGTAGACGAATGTGTGATATTATGTAATTTAAGGAGCAATGCGTACTTTGCAAGGGATTCCAGCTCCATAATGGGAGCAATAAGCACACCTACGGGACGACGCCTGCACCACCGCTGGACTAACGATCTCAGTTGTAAGTTCCTGAGAATTACTCGACCAAACTGCGCAAAAGTGATGAACATAATAATGTCCCGTTGATTCAAACAATGTTCCTATTTCTGGCTCGTCCGAAAATCCAACTATAGTTAACTCTTCAATTGGCTCCGTGAAATTTGTAAGACTAGCATTCCTGAGAACACAAAGACGTATGGTCGTTAGAAAATCACGAATTCTTAAGGGGATATGAAAGTGGCATCCGAAAGGTCAATGGTTCATGAAACTTTTCTACAAACTGAGGGTACCGAATCGTTTCAAACTTTACAACATGAACATAGAGGCTATAAGGAAGGTCCTGATACAAATGAAATTTTATTTTTTATACAAAATATTGAAAACATCAATAAACGAATTTAAAAAAAAAAATTGAAATTCTATGGGTGTCAGGACCTTCCTTATCGCCTCCATATTCACATTGTAAACTTTGAAACAATTCGATACACCCAGTTCAGAGAAAAATTTCATAAACGAGATCTTCGCGTAGCCACTTTCACCTCACCTTAAATCAGTAAAAACGTTTAACCATAACCGATTTCGTATACCTGCACTTAGCTAGACTCTTTTGCCTACGACACGTGACGGCTCCGGCTCCACTGGCTCGAGGACTTTTATCACCAGTTGATGATACATCGACAAGATGATCAGGTGTCTCCTCGCGGTTAACATTTTTTTCTGGAGTAAAGCCTTCGGGACACGCGAATCTCAGCAACTCGCCCTGGCCCAGCTGACTTCGTTCTCCCAAATTGCAAAATGAGCACACCTTTCCTGGCCTAAAAAATAATTCATTGCGGTATTTTCAAGTCGCTGCTTCAACGTGATAATGCAATGTGAATTTTTACGAACGTGCTACTTAATATGTGCATACCATTGTTCCGGGCAATAAGGTGGTTCTTCCGGAGCCGGCATAGATCGATCTGCCCCAGACGACTCTCCGTCAGGTGTTACATCTTCACTAATTCTTAAGGGACTCGGAGACTCTGAGTGCGTATCGTCGTCCTTACTTTTGGTGCGCCGCGGAACACCTCTCGTGTACCCAAGGCTAAAAGTACTTTGAAAATGTTCCATGCGTTCGAAGTGGTATTAAAGGATCAACTCCAAGAAAATATTATTACACACCCTTTACTCCTTGACGTCCCTCTTCCGAAGGGTCTGCGAGAACTTCCTCCACGAACAGTTCCCGGGGGACGCTCTTTCCGAGGCCTTCCGCGATTTCTTCGGATGTTCAACGGCTTCCCCCCAGGTAGAGAAAACTTCTGGTAGCGCAGGGAATCATGGAAACCTTCTTCCGGTGTCACTGAAGATTTTTACACAAAATTATATAATCACTGCTGTATAAAAATACCGAATACTCCAGATTACATAAGAACGTACCAGGAGTTGTTGCTGTTCCGAGTAGTTGATCCGAGTTGGCTGGAGAGACGGGGATTCCTGTAGTTTCTTCATCTTCGTCTTCTCCATCGGATGCTTCGTCGAGCTCCATTTCCTCCTCACCTTCGAGACGTTCCTCATCCTCCATGGTATCCCCTATGATGGACCTTTAAAAAATTAGGGAACATTCATTATTCATTAATAATCCTTGCTAATGACTTATTTACTAAACGCATTAACGATCCTTGATGAAAACTGTCCTAATAATATTAACATCGTTAAATTTGTATGCAATTTAAACAATGTAGATTCAATGGATACAACGGATTCAATTAATTACAAAATATTGATACCATTAATTAGAATTTTCTAGCACAAAGCTGTAACGAATGTACATAATTACTCCAAATTTTCATTCAACCTATCAAATATCTTTAACAAAGAACTTTTGTCCAAATAACATTCCAATATTGAAATATTAATTAAATTACTTCCATTAACCTATTTATCCAATTAATAAAATACATTTAATAACGTAACCTAATACTTCAAAAACACTGTTTCAATATAAACTGGTAAAAAAAACTGTGACAGTCCTACAACAAGATATTATTATAACATGACGATAAACTGCTCGGGCAATAAAACATGGACAGTCCTCATACAGGACGAATATTTCCATTACACCGTTTCGATCGAAAGAAACATTTCGTCATTCCACTAAACAAGTTTCTGACATATCTTTGCATCCCGAGACCACAGTTTCGATACAACAAGGTAGAAATTAACCATATTACAAGAGTCGAGCATCCAAATAAATTCAGTGCATCCCACTGCTACTACAAGCACAAAAACAATAGTGGATTATGTCAATTATCCAGGAAAATTCGTGCCATTTGTTAAATACACCTTCAAGCATACTTCACGATCGGGAATACCCAAATCAAGATCCATTAATACCTTTCTAAATACCAAAGAACTGATATACAGGTCCAAAAAGCTGAAATTACTGGATGGGTTTAAAAAAGATAAGAGCGGATATAGAGACGAACGGGAGTAATCCATCGAGTGTATGCAGGAAAACATTGTAACAGAACCTTCCAGGGTACGGCTCGAGATGCCTCGTGTGAATCTGGGTTTCTACCATTTACTGAAAACGAGAATCTTGAGCGAGGTAAAGCAAGTTTGCGAGTCGCATTCCGAGACCACGGTTTTGATACAAAAAGGCATAAATCAACCTTATTACAAGAGTCGAGCATCCAAATAAATTCAGTACATCCCACTGCTACCACAAGCACAAAAACAATAGTGGATTATGTCAATTATTCAGGAAAATTTGTGCCATTTGTTAAATACACCTTCGAGTATACTTGACGATCGGGGATACCCAAATCAAGATCCATTAACACCTTTCTAAATACCGAAGAACAGATATACAGGTCCAAAAAGCTGAGATTACTGGATGGGTTTAAGAAAGATAAGAGCGGATATAGAGGCGAACGGGAGTAATCCATCGAGTGTATGCAGGAAAACATTGTAACAGAGCCTTCCCAGGGTATGGTTCGAGATGCCTCGCGGGAATCTGGGTTTCTTCCATTTACTGAAAAAGAGAATCTTTTCGAGGTAAAGCAAGTTTGCGAGCCGCGCGAGACGAAGAGCGAGATCGGCGATTTTCCAGAGACCGCGGTGTTGTTACTAGTCGGTCGACTCCGGCCTAACCGCGGCGGGATGGCGCGCGACTCGAGGATTGGGTGGTCTCAGGGTCTCGGCGGACCCCGCGGGTCTTGGCGAGGATCGAATCGACGAAAGCGAGCTCTCCGTCTGGATAAATCGTCGGCAGATGGCTCGCGCGGCTCGGCCCGGTCGTTTCGAGTCTCGGCTCGCTTCGGAGCCGAGACTCGCGACCGCGAAGGGGTTAAAGCGGATTTTGGTTGGCGCAGATTTTAGGGCCGATAGATACGCCATTGCTACGTCAGGGTTTCTAGGCTATAAACACACCCTGCACCGCCGTAACGCGGGCCACCTACCTTTCAGTTAATGGAGCTTCCTTGCCGGTTTCATGATGCTTCCAAGGGCGGGATTATCGGTAGCCTCGGCTAATTGTGCACCATTTGCCCGAGTAAACATCTTGCAGCAACTGAAAAAAAATCTCACAAGCTACTCGAACGGAAGAGTACGCGACGGGCGATACGTTCGAGTCACGGAGTCCGGATGTCGAAGCCCGTGAAACCGGACGACGCACGCTGCTCCGGAGTTGGCTCGAGTATATGTGCCGCCACCTGGCGGTCGAGGCGAGGACTCGGCCGCGGATCGTTCGTAATTCAGTCGGCATGGGCTAGAGAACTTCGAAGGTCGGAGTTACAACACTCTTAGAGTTCTAGATCCAGTAAGTTACGTCAGAAACGAATAAAAATTCCCGGTAATTTATCGGTAATTTCTCCGAAGCCTTTTTTATCAAGAAATTATGAGAATTTTAATTTTTCAACAGATCGAACGAGAGGTTTCGATTAGCTATAGAGAAACATCGTAGAGAGGAATTTCCGTTGTATGATCTTCGTAGCCAATCAAAACGTCCCATTCGCTTCGTCGCAGAATGAAATATCAGTTCGTTTGGAACAAATGGCATGGAATTTTCCGTGATGTTGTACACAGGTAAATATTTTTAGCTGGAGGTAAATACGACCCTATAATCAATATTTTCTAATAGTAATTATTACTCTATAGCTTGAACTTTGAAGTTGATTGAAAAAAAAAAGCTATTTAAACGAAGAAACCTAAAGTATAAATAACAAAATTAACGTTCTCTTAAATTCTCAATGTTCCCGATAACTTACGGTATGTTTCACAGTTACCTTCTCCAATTTAATGTTACCGAGAATTTTCGAATTCTATACACTCTGCGCATTGAAGATAGCGCAGAACTCGACGCGTCACTTCCGCTGCAGTTTTAAATTAGTATATAGAGTTGCACTGAAAACATTTACACGTCATTCCCTACACTGAATTATGACTACCAGTGTTGTAACTACTGGTGTTAAGTGCCGTGTAAACGCCACTTTACGTTGTGTTACCAACCCAATTTGGTAAAATCGACATAAAGCAGTGTTTATGCACCACGACTCCAGTAGTTGCAGATATGAGTTGGGAGATTGCTCACGGGCAGGGTCGCGCGATCGCATCGTGTGCTGCCCTCTGGTTTCGTACGTTAGCTTTCACCGTTTTTCGCCCCCAAGGGCGGCGCAACTAGAGTTCGAAAATTCTCGGTAACATTAAATTGGAGAAGGTAACTGTGAAACATACCGTAAGTTACCAGGAACATTGAGAATTTAAGAGAACGTTAATTTTGTTATTTATACTTTAGGTTTCTTCGTTTAAATAACTTTTTTTTTTTCAATCAACTTCAAAGTTCAAGCTAAAGAGTAATAATTACTATTAGAAAATATTGATTATAGGGTCGTATTTAATTCCAGCTAAAAATATTCACGTATGTACAACTTCACGGAAAATTCCATGCCATTTGTTTCAAACGAATTGATATTTCATTCTGCGACGATGCGAATGGGAGATTTTGATTGACTACGGAGAACGTACAACGGAAATTCCTCTCTACGATGTTTCTCTATAGCTAATCGAAACCTCTCGTTCGCTCTGTTGAAAAATTAAAATTCTCATAATTTCTCGATAAAAAAGGCTTTGGAGAAATTATCAATAAGTTACCGGGAATTTCTCTTCGTTTCTGACGTAACTTACTGGATTTAGAACTCTAGTCGAAGCGCGGGGCACTCGACATTAAAACGGTCATTGCGTTATAGTGATCACGGGTCGCGAGTGCCAAGGACTAAATATCGTTCAATTGTCTCCTTCCATCGGCACCAGAAGGAAGAAGGGATCACCTGGGGGAGCACGGCTCGAAAAAGACGAAAGGTCCCGTCAATGAGTTTTTGCATAAATGTTGTCGTCCAGTAACAAGTTAGCTCGTACCACCTTTTAATGAGAATTGAAAAGCTGGTTCATTTAAATTTATGCATTTTAATAGCCAATTACGGTAAAAATATCTGGCGGCATACGTTAGTTTCTGGTAATAATTATCGGTCAGTAATGTGTTTAATTGTTTGAGTAATCATATTAAAAATGTCATCTTTCTTTCATCAATTAATTTGCTACTGAACAATGACGTACAAAACGAAGGAACATGAATAATAAGATAGCAGTTGTGCTGCGTTCATATAAAATAGTATTTAATATTATAGGGATAAAGATATGTCATTTGGGAAATGGAAAAATAGAACGGAGTAATTCAATCCTGATCTAAAAACCATTTTGGAAATTAATAATCCTTTATATATTTATACTCGATACACCCTTGGTATTTAAACATTATAAACTTGTCGTAATACAGAGATTCCTGTTGCTCGTTGACTTTCAAGAAAAGCAAATGTGTTCTGAAGAACTGGAACCAAAAAAGGAAATAAGTTAAATTATAAGCGGGCAAGTTGAAATGTAATAATCGACTGGCTTACCTTTTTTGTCATTTGAGTCCATGAACATGCTTACAATCGAGAAACGACTTAATTGACTAAGAGATTTTAAAAACCTAACAACTAATTGGACATCTTCCGGGAAACAGAAATGCTGTTCAACGCAGCGAATGATCTCGCTGAACATGGATCCGTCTAATTTGTTTCCTATAACTGTTGAATTTCGGTTAACTTAATTTATTCTATTATTATTCGTGTAAAACATTTAGAAAGAGAAATTCTACAACTCATAAATACCTGTGTTAAGATCTTCTGGGACTGTAGCGCGAAGAACTTGAGCATGTAGCGACAAATCCGAATTATTTTTTAAAGCTTGCCATGTACGAATGAATTCATACGGCGATTCTACATTATCGATCCCCTAAAATATCATAACATTAATAAAAAGTTGCTGTGTAGTCCCTTCATGTGTTGGAAGTGAAACTTTTCTTATGTTTACTTCGTTTTAAATGTTAATAATTGAATGGAAGAGGATAACAGACTAATACTGATGGAAAGTTTATGGAAATTTTCTCATTAGTAATGCGCAATGATAAATGTATATAATAATCGACTGTAAAAAAAGAATGAGATATCAACGATAACGGGCGGTGATTTTAATGTCAAGTTCGCCAAGTTAGAAGCACAGCTGTTGATTAAATTCTTAGACAACAAAATGAAATTAAATAACAATAACGAAAACTTTTATGCAAATTGTCTCAATACTAACACATAAAGATGCATTTAAATAGTAATTAAATTCTTAGACAACAAAATTAAATTAAATAACAATAACGAAGACTTTTATGCAAATTGTCTCAATACTAACACGTAAAGATGCATTTAAATAGTAATTAAATGTGAGGAGAATAAATAAATAAATGAATGTTTCAATTTTTTATACGCTTCCTTTTCTCAACATGTGAATTTACACGTCAGATATAAAAAGTTTCACTTCAAAGAGGATAATTATTTCAGTAGGAGATCGTGCTGGCTAAAAAATCTTGCGACACCAACATCACAATTTTTAAATTTATTGTTACTCATTGAATTACGACTTCGGTCGATGATATATTCTCCGTTTCTATCTACGATCTACGCTCATTTATCAAGCGTTTCTACAAGATTTCGTTAAATTTTATGTATAAATTTGTAAATTGTCACAGGACATTTTACCCAACTCGATACGTATAATGCATAAAAAAATTATGTACCGTGATTACTCCTTTCTCAGCTTTACTCACAGGTTTCTCGTATTTACTAGCTACCTCAATTTTCCTCGGTATAAACGTGTCATTTGAATTGGGTTTCATGAAAAAATTTGTTTCATCTTTGTTTACTCGACGTTCTGACAGAACTTTGTCTTTTTTATCGTGGATGTCTTGAGCTCCTTTTTCGTCACCTTCCCCCTTTTTTATTTTGATTGCTTCATTCCGAACGAACTGACCCTTTACATTTTTTCTTTCATCCGTTTCTGGATTTTCGATCTTTTTGCTTCGAGTCTTCAAAGTTCCGATGCAAGGTTCACTAGGTATTTCTTCAATTGTTACTCCTGATTGTTTAGTGACCGATGAGACCCCGATACAATGAGTAGATAGTGCCTCTCTTGTTGCACTCGGTATAATTCCTTTATTCAGGATAGTATCCGACATTGACGTGACACAATAGTTATTTTTAAAATGAGGTAGAGGTTTTGTATTTTGGGAAGATCCAGGTGCTCTGTCGCAGAAACATAACTTAGATACTTTTTCGTCATTTGCATAGAAGCCAGCACTTGTTAAATTATAAGAGTGCACTGAAACTTCATTCGTTTTATCTGCGGATTTGTTGTCAGGTGTAGTTTTCATATTGTTTATTAATTTAGTCGATGGATAAGGAATTTCCCCGCTGTTTTTAGCGTTACTATGTTGACACCCTTCATCCTTGTTTTTATCTTCTGTAGGATCCTTCTCCTCAACGAGTTCATTGATTTTCATCCTGAAATAATAATTTAATTACTTAAATTATTCGCAGATTACAGAGATTATTTCAGTCACCTTATTTTCTTCGATTCGCAGGGTTCTCTTAGTTTGCTTATTGCTTTTATTGCCGTTTGATTGCATGACTCCAATTTTAAAACTGCTTCATAATCCGCCAATGCCTGGTTAAAAAATCAACTCGTTAATTCTAAGGATAATGTATGGATATAAAAAAGCAATATGGTACTCATTAAGTAATTATTACCTGTTTTTCTTTCCGAAGATATTCCATACAAAGTCCTCGACGAAGAAGGGCCTTAATATTTGTGTACTCTATGCTCAAAACTCGATTACAGTCTTCTACTGCCTTTTCGTAACTCTTTAATTTAATATCTAAATTTATAAAATACGTTTGTTATACAAAAATTCTTCGTGGGTAGAAATCAGTGTAAGACGATACTTGTGCGAATGAAAAAGTTAATACCAATGTTCTTTTACGTATTAAGAAATATGTTTAAAAATATTATGTTAAAACGTGTCATGAATAAATTCCTTAAGGTGTGTGAAAATGACGCCGAAGAGGTTTTGTTTATGGAACTTTTCTCCAAGCTGGGTTTACCGAATTCTTTTAAACTTTACAATATGAATATGGAGACAATAAGAAAGGTCTTGACACTCTTGAAATTTCAATGTTTTTTAAAAATGGTTTATAAATAATTTTAAAATGTTGTATAAAAATTAAAATTTCATGAGTGTCAGTACCTTCGTTATACCCTCCGTACTCACGTTATAAAATTTGAAATAATTCGGTGCACTAAGTTCAGCGAAAAGTTTCATGAACGATCGACCCCGCAGATGCCACTTTAACATCCCTTTAAACAATGTATAATATACGTTAAATTATACGGGAATTCCATGATATATGTTAGCAGTACGTGCGGCATTGTTTGGTGAAGATGTTTGCATATCATTATCTTACATGTAATCGCGCGGTTATTATATGCATTCGGACTTGGATCCATAACGATGCATGAATTGTAAAGCTGAAGTGCTTCCTTGTAATCACCAGATCTGAAAGCCTCATTTCCTTTTTCCCTTTCCTGTTCCGCCATGACAGTTAACTCCGTTCCTGTCAAAGCCACTGAAGTCCAACACGTGTAATGTATATCGTAAAATATTATACAAGCTAGTTGTTAACGGCCCTTACCTTTATTTATCACAGCCTCTTTGCTCAACTTTTTATGTTTCTCTTCCTCGTCTCTTTGCTTTTGTTGGATCCTTTTCAATTCTGCTCGTTTTTGCTCTTCCTTTAAATCTATCCGGTTAATTTCCGTGTCGGCATCGTACATATCCCAAGCAGCGTAATCGCACGAAGCTATGCGTTTATCTTGTTTTATTCTTGTTTGTGACGACTGAACAGAAATTGATTTTATTGTATTCGAAAAAGAAAAATTCGAGAAAAAAAGAAATACATACATTATTGAGAGAAGAAAAAACGAATTGCTTTCTACTACGTTGTTTCAAGGTTCATATCCTTACTATGAGTATGTAGAGTTACATTTTTACATTTTTCAATTATGGATATTTTCAAAGATCGTTTAAAATGTGCCAGAAGGAGAATGCCTTGATAAATCACATTGAAAAATGAACTTCTCACAATAAGCAGAACTACAGTAATTCCCAGTATACACCCATTGCATTTATCACAGTTTTGTTAGATCATAATTTACCTTGCATTAGAGCTCAGGTACATTTATTAAAATGAACATTGCATTTAATTAAATGGGATATTTTAATGAAACATTACGTTAATGAGTGGATGGATGGATCGCATTTATACTTCTTTTAAAACCTCTGCAGTACATTTTTCATCTTGCAGCGGATGGTATAGCAATCATAAAATAATATAAAAAGATGCAAATGCACTAGAATGTCAGAAAACTCCATCTTACTTTAGTTGCTTCCTTGACGTGTCTAATCTCAGGATAAGGAAGTTCCTGAGCTTGCAGTGACTTCCCTTCCTCGAGATCCTTTTCGCGATTTCTCATCTCGCTGGTCCAGTTGTCAATGTCTTTTTCCAGTTTTTGACGCACTTCTGAATCTAACGTTATTCGAGTAAGAGCTGGACAAGCCACTCGCAAAATTGTACTATCAGGTTTAAGAATGGCTAGGCGTTCCTCGGCATGTCTCGTTAAATCAGGATAATATCCTTCCTGACCAGAACTTGGGCAGAAAAAATTAATTAACGACATAATAAAGTAATGATATCGTCGTAACGTGATTGCGAATTGTCTTGACGAATGTGAGTTTCAGGTAAAACCTTTTTATTCGCTCCAAAGGAATTGTTACACGCAGGGAAATATTTGATTGAATCTGTAAAACTCTGCTGGTACGACCAATATGGTTATTATATGGACAACAAAGTATTTAATTGACATGAAAAAATTCTTTTGATAGATAACTTTTTGTTAATTACATTAATTTTTGCGGTAGATTATGCCACATATTAAAGTACTCTGATATATTCACTCAAAATATTTGATTTAATTACTAAGATAATTTCTAAAATTAACGAAACAATTTAACTAAACACTTTGGTTAATCGAATCAAACGTGTTAGGTCTAGTGAATTAAAATTCTATTCATTTTACCCGAACGTTTTCCGAAATTAACCAATTGGAAACAATCAAATGATTTTAGTCAATGAACCAAATTATTGTTTTGCGCGTACTCACCGAAGTATAAGAACAATGCGCTCCAATTCTTTGGGTTTCTTGCATTCGGAAATATATTCATAGGAAAGGTTTTCAACCGGTATCTTGTATTTCTCTAACAGAGACTTGCTCTCCGGAGGGTCTGCTGTAGTAATAATGTCCGTATCCGTATTCCCCATGATGAATTCATAAGAAAATCTGTCATTTCATGTCAACTCAAAGTGTAAGGAGACGTCAAGAGTATTCCGCCTCCTGTGATTTTGGGTGACGCCGTTGCTATGACAATATACTTTGTTATATTTCCTTTGGGAGCGTTCAGATTTAGGTAGGTATAATACGTCGTGGAATAATGTTATAGTAATAATGTCCGTATCCGTATTCCCCATGATGAATTCATAAGAAAATCTGTCATTTCATGTCATGGGTGACGCCGTTGCTATGACAACATACTTTGTTATATTTCCTTTGGGCGTGTTCAAATTTAGGTAGGGATACGTCATGCAATAATGTTGTAGTAATAATGTCCATATCCGTATTCCCCATGATGAATTCATAAGAAAATCCGTCATTTCATGGCAACTCAAAGTGCAAGGAATCGTTAAAAGCATTCTGCCTCCTGTAATTTTGGATGACGCCGTTGCTATGACAACATTATATTTCCTTTGGGCGCGTCCAGGGTTGGATTAGGTATAATACGTCATGCAATATACATAGTTTTTTACATGTATGTTATAACGTATAATACGTCTCTAGTTTTCTACGCAAGCGCAAAGTATATTACGCCCTTCTGTTTTTAAATAAAAAATAAATTATCCAATTAGAAATTTGATACTAAACAGGGTTAGGTCGAAAGAATCATGAACGCATGCGTCAAATTAATTAGTCTTTAAAAATATTGACCTGTTTACGTATACGCTAGGAGACGTTTATAACTGAGCGGATGCCGTATTTTGAACATCTGCGACATCCTTCATATTAGAATCGTAATTTACTGGTTTTCTACGATTTTCTACAATTTTCTACGATTTTCTACAATTTTCTACAATTTTCTACGATTTTCTACAATTTTCTACGATTTTCTACAATTTTC
>NW_019394621.1:0-64510 GCF_000612105.2 Orussus abietinus | reverse complement strand
CAGAATTATTTTTTCCTAAGGTTTTTAATTATTAAAATCTGTATATAGTATACCTATCTGTACGAAACCCGTCAAATTGACGGACTAGCTAATTTACCTGAGTACTCATATATACTATACTTTTACATCGTTCGCGCTTCCGGAAGCGCGGAGGATGTCCGTCCTGCGCCCGGGGTTCTACGCTGAGAGAAAAAAAATAACATTACAAAAAAAGAAAAGAATTTTACCGGAGTCGAGAAATTTTTTTAGCAAGAAACGTCTAGATCGCCGCGAGTCATTCAATTTAGTCTGGAAAGTGAATTATTCGCTCAGCGTACTCCTGGACGCCCGCGATCGTGATAAGTTTCTTTCAGGGATGCAAATTAATTAGACCGCGCTTGGGAATCCGGATAACTGTGCAATACGCACGGACTGCGCATCCTCGGATCGCAGGTCGTCGTTTTGCTAGCTTTTGAATCTGCTCGCGGAGTAATTTTTTTGTTTTTTTCAAATTCGAAAAATTTGCCAAGCGTTCGAGACGTAGGGGGCTCTGCCCGAAGAGACTGCAAGAGTCGAAGAGGCTATATGCCGAAGCGGCCCCTTAAGAAGAGGGCAACTATGATGGCCTTCCATTCTTTCGAATGGACAGTCATCCATTTTTTTCGCCACGTAGTCCCTCTCATTTTTTGTATATCATTCTGTCTGGATTAACGGGGAGAGACGGTGAACTATCGTTTTCATGAGATTTTCTCGAGTCTGCGTTTAAGTAAGATAAATATATTAGATTTTTGTCACGCCAAGCAATGTATAATTGAATACATTCTTACTGGGTCAATTATACGAGATCGATGCCCTGGGAAATATTCTTGACTTTAATGGTAACTTTAGTAAGTTATTAGCTCTTGTATCACCGTCTCTTTCTCGCTTTCCAATGGTTTCGTTTGTGCCTTCGTGTTCCCTTTCAGCTTTAGGTGGGCCACTTCGGAGAATCTGGCGACTTCCTGGTGTTTCTTCAACGTTCCGTTTTACCTGTACTTTTGTGCCCCTTTGCAGGTTTAGGTGGATCACCTGGAAGCAGCCATTTTTGGTAAAATCATCATGGGCAGTTAATCGAAATCGAGCTTGCTGCCCTTGTTGGTAGAAGAAGTTAAAATATGTTAAAGGATGTTTGTGAATTTTTTTCGCGATGCGAACTGCGTCCACGGTAGCTTGATGGGGAAGGTTGTTCCGTTTAGATAGATCTTTCGAGCTAGTGGCTGCGATTTTTTTCGGAGGAGACACAGGGTTTGGAGTTTTTGTGAGGAGTTCATCACTTTTTCAGCTTGATGGGGAAGGTTGTTCTGCTTAAATTGATCTCTCGAGCTAGTGGCTGCGATTTTTTCCGGAGGAGGTACAGGGTTTTGGAGTTTTTATGAGGAGTTAGAGAGTTACAAGATAACCGTTTCGTTTCAGTCGAACCTTTCCTACGATATGCCCAACGCACCATTTTACCCGTTAATTATGTCTCTTCTGCCTTTTATACCTTAAACTTCGTTTACCTTCGCGAATTGAAGGTTCAAAACTTTTGCGCATGCGCAGGAGCCACTTATTTAGTATCGCTGCCCACGTGTAGGGGCGCTGGGGTGCCTTGAATTCGTACGTGTCCTCTCTGTGTAGGACAAATAGGTATCAGCTATCTAATTAGTATATAGATCAGTGCTCGTTGGCCGCCCTATGTGAGGTTAGGTGTCGGCCGAGGGAGCCGTTGATTTTTTATAAAGAGGGAAATCGCCCGAGGGAAGACGCCGAAGGCGGGACTATATATAAAGGTTGTAACATTTCCCAAAGGTCAGAACCCGTCCATCCCCTCGGGAGCATCGGGGGCACCAGCTCGGAAAAGGAGAGAAGGGCTCAGAGCCTTCGGGACGTTTTATTGGCTCCCTTTTTAGTAGGACCCCTCGAAGGTGATATCCCCTTCCGATATTCCACCTTTCCGGCTACTTGCGAATTTCCTCTCGGTACTTTTCACCTTGTTTAAAAGGAATTTCACGGTTCTATAACGTTTTATGAGTATACATTAAATGAGACTCTCGCTGAAAAATTTATTTGACTCGAGACTCTACCGAGTTTCTTGATACACTTTTGTAGAAAATATATTTTATTATTATTACGCATTAGGAAACATTTTTAACCTCGTTTAAAAAGAATTTTACGGTTTTATAACGTGTTTTATGAGTATACATTAAATGAGTTTCTCGCTTAAAAATGTATTTGGCTCGATACTCTACCGAGTTTCTTGATACACATTTGTAGGAAACACATTTTATTATTGTTACACATTAGGAAACATTTTTAACCTCGTTTAAAAAGAATTTTACGGTTTTATAACGTGTTTTATGAGTATACGTTAAATGAGTTTCTCGCTCAAAAATGTATTTGGCTCGAGACTCTACCGAGTTTCTTAATACACATTTGTAGGAAACACATTTTATTATTATTACAATTAGGACATATAGAACCCTTCAGTTTGTATCATTCTCAACGTAGACCGTAAAAGACTTCAACGCAAGTATAAACATCGGAAACGGGACGCGCCAGCTTATGTTACCACTTGAGTGTTCAAAACGGCATTACCCCCAAAAACGGGTATAGACGAATTCCACTTTATCGACGTCGATTGAATTTCTTAGCGCCTTTCGTATCCTCTCAAAACTCTCGCTGGAAAATCGCGTCTATCGTTCCATTGGATCGAGGCCCGTTTCGACCTTACGGAAAATTCCCTTCGGGGGGGGTGTTAACCTCAAACTCGGGGTGGGTTTCCGCATAGGCGATATAGGGCGTATCGGTTTCCGTGCCTTCGAAATATTACCGGAGCCGCATTTCAGGCCTCGAGTCTCACCCTTACGAGCACCTGGCTCGGCGCCCCAGGAACGACCCGCCACCGATGAGTCCCGATCGACGTTGATCGATATCCTCCGATAAATCCGATACGAGGAGTCGACGCGTATATCGCCGACCCTCCCGCGACTCCCCTCGACCACGATTTCTCTTGTCCGACCAGTCCACTGATCTATGAACAGGTGGGTGGTGAGAATCGCTCCGAGGGTGAGGCTCGAGACGTGAGGCGGAGGAGAGGTGGCGGCCATCTTGTTTTCCCTCTGACCACGTGATTGATAGGAGAATAAACGTAGTTTCAAGTACGAATTTACTATTATTTCCAATGTTTATATCCTTAACACTAGGTTTACGGGACCCGTCAATTTGACGGAATTCAAACTTCGAAAAGAAATACCGAAAAAACCATAGGATTAATTGTAACCATTTTTGTATCGTAAATTAATCATTTCATCCAAAGAATTTGTACACAGAATTATTTTTTCCTAAGGTTTTTAATTATTAAAATCTGTATATAGTATACCTATCTGTACGAAACCCGTCAAATTGACGGACTAGCTAATTTCATAAACAATCCATACATATTTGCTTCTTTGTAGTGAGTGTAAGGACGTTTTTCAAAGACAGGGTGCAAAAGTTTCAGTTATTGTAGACAGTATCCGCTTAAAAAAGGACTTTTTACTTGTTAATCATTTATTTAAACGTAAAGCCTAGTGTTGTCTAATTCAGACTCAATTTGAATGAATCGATTTTTTAAAGAAAATCCGTATCCTTTATTTTGTCCTTAATAATGTTATATAAACAAAACCTCTTCGACGCCGCTTTCACATCACCTTAATTCAAGATGAAAAGCAGCTGTAGAAATATCTTTGTTTCAGTTTAGAAGTCCATTCTGGATTTGAAGTCAATGCACGATAGGAAGGCATTCGTGTTCTTTACTGTGCACCTGTACACAATGTACGCCCAGAAGTAATCGGACTTTCGCTCTCGTTTCTCCGCGTGCCAGTTGTTCCCTTCGAGTTTCCATGTCGTTCCTTTCATTCTCCATTCCTTGCCTTTTCATCCGAAGGGTAAGCAACGAGCAGGGCCAATTTCGCTTTATCAGGCCGCTTTTTATTGGGCCATTATCGGCCAGAGGACGAATTGTTTGCCTTCGCTTTGCCACTTTGTTCTCGGCCTCTCGTAAACGCGAGGTGAGAATCACGCAACACCCCGATGCCACTCCGTATCGATTCGTATCGATTAATATCGATTTGTATCACAGAAGGCGCTATTGTCGAGTTTAGACGAATTTATGGGGAGAGTGAGCCTGCTCGAGTTTAGTTTCCGGTGAAAAGGGCCGTAATGTCTTTGGGGGGTTTTAAGGTGAAGTGAAACACGTCGAGCAACTTGATCGACGTCGATAAAGAAGAGTTTTCTAATTGCCTACGTTGCCTACGTTCGTTTTTATATTGACAGCTGTGTCGAATTATGTTGGGTATTGTACCAAACGACATACTCCACCTGTCATTTTCGTACAATAATTATAAAGAAATCGAAGTAAAACTCCAGAAATCCTCTGGATTCATGCTTTCTGAGGCCCTAATTGACTTCAGAGGGACCCCCTGCGCCATCTGTGATTTCCAGGTCAATTAAATTTTCACTCCGAGACCTGGTATTACCTTCGTTTTAACATAGAAGCGCATGCAACACTTTTTTTACCTTTATCCCGTTAAAATGCGAGTTTATCGATTACCGGAGTGTTATAAATTGTCGTAAAATTGTCCTGACCCTTTGGTTTCGTATATCGGAGCCTTCTATAATTGTATATTCATCGAAATATGAGAGCTCGACGCCATTTTGGTTCTGGTCTGGTCTTAGTTAAACAATTTTTACCAAAAATCCAAAATTTGAATGTGTCAGGATAATTCTTAGATGGTCGGGAGTGATGTGTCAAAGTTTCGGACAGTTTGGTCTAATACCCTTAAAAAAAAGTGTTGTATTCTAATCAACTGATTTGAAGGGGGGTTTCACTTCACCTTAACCCTTTGAACACGGAGCCATGTCGACATATGGGCGAAATTCGTCTGACCGTGCAGGCAATATTGAACCAAACGTCGGGCGCCTTTAGGCGCTCTTAGTAGCCAAAGGGTTAAAACACACCTTCAGGGGTTTTTACAAGACGTTTTCACGGTTTTGTAAGCGAAAATTTCAAAACATCCTATATGAAGACGTCTTCAGAGCGTCCCAAGAGATATCTTCAAGGTATCCTAAAAGACGACTTTAACGCGTCCCACGAGATGTGGCAAAGCGGCGTCCTCGAAGCACGAGTATATCGACGTTTTTACGATACTATGTAAATATATATATATATATATATATATGCATATATATTTACCGCGTACACGAGACTAGTTAGATGCCAAGAGGAGTAAGGTTACGCGCTTTAACGTCGTCGCCGTCCTTTGACGGAGGCAAATCGCAACGTCCCTTATTTTCCGCTCATTCGTGGACGGAAAATAAAAAAAAGGATGTATATCTGGTCAGGTGAACGACCGCCAATGGCCGACGTCGACGATTACGCGCAATATACGTATTATATACGTATAGTTCCGTCTATATACTTTGGAGCGTTCGGTGAAATTCATAACCACGTAACGAAGAAAGCGGCGAAAAATAATTATACACAGCAAAGTTAAAGACACCGTAATGAATTTACGAATAATTAGTAATATGCAGTGACATCCCTTATTTTGCTCTCATTCGTGGACGGAAAATGAAAAAAAAAAAAAACGTACATTGGCGGACATGAATGCCTCCCCTGGAGATACGACATCGCCTGTGCAGGATGGGAGGGCATTGATGTCTCCCAGTGTACATCTGGTCAGGTGAACGATCGCCAACGGCCGACGTCGACGATTGCGCGCAATGTAAGTATTATATACGTATAGTCCCGCCTATATACTTTGGAGCGTTCGGTGAAATTGATAACCTCGTAACGATGAAATCGGCGAAAAATAATGATACACAGCAAAGCTAAAGACAAACTAATGAATTTACGAATAATTAGTAAAGTGCAATGGGAAAAGGAAAATGCATCCAAGCGAAGAAATATCTCTTTGAATAGTCCCAAAGAAATTTCTTTGTTAATTCAAAGAATAATTTGCCGGAAATAAACTCGAGTAAATTGTATGCGACGTTTCTTCGGAATTATGTCAATTTATTGGTGTCAGATAATTAATCTTAGAGTTAAGGAAATATTTCATTGGTTCAACGACGTTTTTTTTTTCTTTCTCAGGGTGGGTAATATGCAAAGAAATAGTAAAGTCGTTGATAGTGAAATATAAAGAGAGGAGTCAATGTCCCTAAATATACGAGCGATAAGGAATTATGTCATTACGGAATTAGCCTAATGATTACGCGGTTAATATTCCCTGTAATAATTGGAAACATACACGATATGTGCAGTGACCTCTGCTCCGTTTTTTCTCCGCTCGGGCGGAAATAAAAGTGGAACTAAAAACCGTACATAGTAAACACAGTTGGTCGGTCATTAACTCGTCTTACTTAATGCCGTGCTGGGTATATGTAGCTATAATTAACCTAGCGGTTATTTAACGATCTCCGTTTTATCGTGGCGGCGGGAAAAGAAGGGAAAAAAAGAACATCGACCAAGGAGTGGTGATAGGTGGCCATTAAACCACGTTGTGAAGTACATAGAGGCGATTACTCTAATCCGACGTACGCCAAGAAAGTGTCGCCTCGATACAATTAAACAATGGCGGCAGATAAAAAAAATTGTCGCGAATGATTTACAGGGGTCTGACGCGATGCCTCGTGATAAGATAATCGCAACTCTCGTACAAAGGTATTTGGCTCGAAACTCTACCGAGTTTCTTTATAACGGCGGTATTCCGCGGAATTGAAGAGGAAGACCGGAAATGGAGATGAAAGTCGCGTTAAAAAAAACCTTGTTACAAAAAGTCGCATTAAAAAAATCGTGCTATAAAAAGTCGCGTTTGTAAACGAAAGAGACATTTTATGAAGTGGACGCGAGATGAAGACTGAAAATGGAGTTAAAGGTCGCGTTAAAAAAACAAGGAGTGGGGACAAGTGGTCATTAAGCCACGTTGTAAAGTACTTAGAGGCGATTACTCTAATCCGATGTATGCCAAGAAAGTGTCGCCTCGATACAATTAAACAATGGCGGCAGATAAAAAAAATTGTCGCGAATGATTTACAGGGGTCTGACGCGATGCCTCGTGATAAGGTAATCGCAACTCTCGTACAAACGTATTTGGCTCGAAACTCTGCCAAGTTTCTTGATAAGGGCGGTATTCCGCGGAAGAGGAAGACCGGAAATGGAGATAAAAGTTGCGTTAAAAAAAATAACGCGTTACAAAAAGTCGCGTTAAATAAACGCGTTACAAAAGTCGCGTTAAAAAAAAACGCGTTACAAAAGTCGCGTTAAGAAAAACGCTTTACAAAAAGTCGCGTTTGTAAACGAAAGAGACATTCTATGAAGTGTACGCGAGATGAAGACTGAATATGGAGGTAAAGGTCGCATTAAAAAAACAAGGAGTGGGAACAAGTGGTCATTAAACCACATTGTCAAGTACATAGAGGCGATTACTTTAATCCGACGTACCCCAAGAAAGTATCGCCTTGATACAATTAAACAATGGCGCCAGATAAAAAAAAATCGTTGCGAACGATTTCCAGGGGTCTTACGCGATGCCTCGTGATAAGGTAATCGCAACTCTCGTACAAATGTATTTGGCTCGAAACTACTCTACCGAGTTTCTTGATAAGGGCGGAATTGAAGAGGGAGACCGGAAATGGAGTTAAAAACCGCGCTGAAAAACGGAGCGGCTACTCTGCGGAATGAGCGCAAGAGGGAGACCGGAAATAGAGGTAAAAGTCGCGTCAGAAAAAAAAAAACCGCATTACGTACAGTCGCGACAGAGAAACTGAAGGATTATTCCGTGGAATGAGTGGAAGAGGAAGACCGGAAACGGAGGTGAAAAAACGCCGCGTTACAAAAAGTCGCGTTTGCAAACGGAAGAAGAGTAGTCTTTGAAATGGACGCGAGATGAAGACTGAAACTGGAGGTAAAGGTCGCGTTAAAAGAAAAAACGCGTTATAATGTTTCCTTTATCATCTTAAGGTGATATGAAAGTATGATATATACACGCGAAAAAGTGAAAATATTTATAAAATTTTTCTCCAAACTGAGTGCACCGAATTATCTAAAACTTCAACACGTGATTATGGAAACTCTAAGGAAGAACGCACTGCTCGTAAAATTTCATTTATCGAAAAGAACTTGAATTTGAAATTTCTTTTTTTCGAAAAACATGCAGATGACTGAAAATGGAGGTAAAGGTCGCGTTAAAAGAAAAAACGCGTTATAAGAAGAGGTTTCCTTTATCATCTTAAGGTGATATGAAAGTGTGATATATACATACCATAAAGAGAAAATATTTATAAAACTTTTCTCCAAACTGGGTGTACCGAATTATCTGAAACTTTAACACGCGATTATGGAGGCCCTAAGGAAGGACGCGCTGCTCGTGAAATTTCATTTGTTGAAAAGAACTTGGATTTGAAATTTCTTTTTTTCGAGAAGCATGCAGATGACTGAAAATGGAGGTAAAGGTCGCGTTAAAAAAAAAAAACGCGTTATAAGAAGAGGTTTCCTTTATCATCTTAAGCTGATATGAAAGTGTGATATATACATACCATAAAGTGAAAATATTTATAAAACTTTTCTCCAAACTGAGTGCACCGAATTATCTGAAACTTTAACGCGCGATTATGGAGGCCCTAAGGAAGAGTGCTGCTCGTGAAATTTCATTTGTCGAAAAGAACTTGAATTTGAAATGTCTTTTTTCGAAAAACATGCAGATAGCCAATTTTTTCTAAAATCTCGTGTATGTATATATACATACAGGACATACAACATATAGATACCTACATATACAATATAATATTATTTATATATATATAATATCGCATATCTTACATCATCCACATACAATTATATCGCATACATATGTAATATATAATATATAATATATATGTAGGTATTTATATGTTGTGTCAGACAATTCCATACATGCTTTCAAGGAATTTACGATTTTCTCGATAACATGACAAGAAATCCTCATTTTGAAATACAAAATCTTGACTTGAAATTTTCTTGAATCCAAGTCAAGATAATGAAATTTCTCGAAAATAATGAATCCCTACTCGCAAAGTCAGCCCGCCGGCCAAGAGAGAGGGAAACGGAGGGAGAAAGAGAAAGAGACGGAGAAAGAGGGAAAGGAGGCTTTGGCACGGCACATACGAGCAAAGTCAACAGATCCTTTTTCCCGGTGCGTGGATTTACCGTTTCACTTGTTAATTCAACGGCCGCCTTTCGTCCCGACGAGCCACCCCGACGGCGTAGGTTTTCTCTCTAACGGAATTACGCGTCGTTATTCGCGCGGCCGGGAGCGGAATTTCAATGCGGCTTCCTCGGCGATATTTCCTGGCAACGGCTAGACAATTTCGAATCGTCGTTCGAATCCGGAGAATTTCGAAACCACTCGGAAACCGGAGACTTTCCTGCCCGGCTGAGTTACGCGCTGTTTGAATTTCGCGCCTTTCCCCGGGAAAGGTGCGCGCGCAGCGCTTTGGAACGTTGTCTTGAAAACTGGAAGAAATCTTTGGATCGTGTGTCGGCGGGAATTCGTTTGCTTCTAGAATTCCGAATTATAACATTTTATTTATGTTTAATTATTCCTGGATTTACCGAAATATTTCTTTGATATTGTACTATTCGGAGGAACATCTCTTTGGTTCAATGGATCTTATTTTTTCTCCTTGCGGGAATTCGTTTGCTTCTAGAATTCCGAATTATGAAAATTTATTTGAGTTAAATTATTCCTAATTATGACAATTTATTTGAGTCAAATTATTCCTGGATTTACCGAAATATTTCTTTGATATTGTACTATTCGAAGGAACATCTCTTTGGTTCAATGGATCTTATTTTTTCTGCTTGCGGGAATTCGAATTTATTTGAGTTAAATTATTCCTAATTATGACAATTTATTTGACTCAAATTATTCCTAGATTTACCGAAATATTTCTTTGTCATCGTACTATTCGGAGTTCCGAGAGAGAGAAACGTTGTTCATCTCTTTGGTTTAATGGATCTTATTTTTTCTCCCTGCGGGAATTCGTTTGCTTCTAGAAAGTGATTTTTTTTTCGATCAGCGTGACGTCGGGCTCGAAGAGACGAAAAACGTTTTCTCGTTCGCCGCCTCGCTTTTTCTTCGGACGGATCGACTCGGGCGTTTCCATCGTTTTCTGGCCGCGGCTCGTATAATCGTGGAATCGTTTCCAAGTAACACCGGACACGCTTTCTCGAGCGTCCGTCGCGCCGATCGACGACCATTTTGTAAGATGTAGACCGTGGGAGCGAACGACGTCGACGTCGACGTCGTCGGGGGACGCGGACTTGGTCTTCCTCTACTTAGGCAAAAAAAGAAGCGCCGTCATTGCCACAATTACGATAACCACGACAGCAGAAAAAAGCGTCATCATTGCCATGATTGTGATAACCGTGACAGCAGAACAAAGTGTTGTCATTGCTATAATTGCGATGATCATAACAGTAATAAAGCGTTATCTTTGCCATTATTGTTGATAACCATAACAGCAGAATAAAGCGTCATCATTACCATATTTGTTGTAACCATGGCAGCAATAAAAGCGTTATCATTGCCATAATTGCGATGATCATGACAGCAATAAAGCGTTATCGTTGCCATAATTGTTGATAACCATAACAGCAGAACAAAGCGTCACTATTGCCATGTTTGTTATAATCATGACAGCAATAAAAGCGGCATCATTGCCATAATTGCGAAGATCATAACAGCAATAAAGCGTTATCGTTGCCAACAATTGTTGTTAACCATGACAGCAGAACAAAGCGCCAACATTGTCATAATTGCGATGATCATAACAGCAAAAAAGCGTTATCGTTTCCATAATTGTTGATAACCATAACAGCATAACAAAACGTCATTGCTATAATTGACATAACCATGGCAGCAATAAAAGCGTTATCATTGCCATAATCGTTGTTAAACATAATGGTAGGAAAAAAGGCGTTATCATTCCCACAATTGACAGTTACGTTTACAATTATTAAGATTTCAACTAATCATCCGGAGTAATACTTACCACATCACGTATGAATATAATAACGTTTCTCTTGTGTACCTCTGTAATATGAGTGTACCTTTTTTTAAATCAACCAACTTTTCGTTGCAAGGAGTTTGCATACAAAGAACATAAAAATAACGAATAATAAAATCTCGAAGAAGCTAAGCTGAAGAAAATGGAATATCGCTTGAAATTTGTCTTAATTTCCCTCGATCAACGCATCAACTTTGTTCACAATAGGAAGTAAAGTTGTTCTTGAAACGGATATTCCTTTTTTTATATATACAAAATGTCTTTAGTTTAGGGTAGAGCCAAAGCAACTTCCGCCATTCCGCTAATCGACGCGCCTGGTTGTCCGTTTATTAAATTAATTATTAAGGGCGAACCATGAAGGGTGGAAAAAAATAGTACAGGACTTTTCGACTCCGTTTTTATCAAGAATGGCGGCGGGTAAAATCATGGCCAGGAATTCCGTTACACCTTGTAGATAAGACCGGATTCTTTTTTCGTCCGGCGGGTCCATTTGAATCGGAATGACCTCTTCCGATAGGTTGCGCGACTACTTGTTGCGTAAGCTCTACCCGTAATGCGTTTCTCGAAAACGGGGGAGCGCCAAGTGTCATAATAAACGAGCCAAGGAACACAAAGCTGTCGTAACGCGGCTGTAATTATAACGACAAACGGAATATGAACGAGGCGTGGTTCTCGTTTCCACGGGTACGCGAGTTGCCTCTATCGTGTTACCGGCAAGAGACTCGCAAAAATTCCCGAGACTTTAGTGGAAGTTGAAAAACCATGGCGGGGCTGTACCTCACATCGCGCAGAAAAGCATTACCGTAATTACTACATATGCGAGCGCGTAAAACGGGTGTTAGGAACGTAATAACAATTATTCTAGATGTAATTGCAATTTTTCGTCACTTTATTCAACATGGCTGACCCGATAACTGCAAAATTCTATATAGGTTTGCAAATGTCGGTGGTATTTATTTAAAATTCGATAGCGTGTGTAAAAACGCGTGTAATNATCGAAATATGAGAGCTCGACGCCATTTTGTTTCTGGTCTGGGCTGAATTAAAAAATCCAAATTTTGAATGTGTCAGGCCAATTCTTAGATGATCAGGAGTATATACATACATAGAATGGCCCTTTCATATCACCTTAAGGGAGTGAATTTCCCTGGCGGAAATGGAGATCGGGTCGGGCAATTAGCGGGTGTCACGTGACCTACGGGCCAATAGTAGGCTCGGCGATGCGCCGTCAGGTGGCACTCCGACAGGGAGGGGCTCGGCCGATGGCGGGCCATTATTGCAGGGAGAGGTTACGTTGCCGCGCCCTAAAGGCCATCCGATAATAAAATCCCCGTCATTTGGCTAAAAGCCACCCCTCCGCCGGGATTCCGGTATCAAGGCGCGGCCCTTATCACGCGACGCTGCCCTTCCTTCCGCCGTCACGTGAGACGTTAGAGGTTAGGATGACGCTGCCCGTAGGGAGGGGTCGCGCGTTACTCGATACGGAAAGAAGTCGACGTAATTAGTCGGCCGGGAAGATTCTCGGAAAAATTGAACGCGACGTGATCCAAAAGTGGGACCATACAACTTATAAGAACGGACGTACAGAGGGTGGGAGTGCTCGGAGGAGGAGAGACAAAGAGCTCTCTTCTCTTTCTAAACCCTGACGGAAATTCTCCCTACACAAGTATACACACGTATATGTGTATATTTATGCATATTCACATGTATACATATATACATAAATATCACATTTTTTATGTGAAAAATGAAATTTTACGAGCATCGCGTTCTTCCTTAGGGCCTTCATAGTCATGTGTTGAAGTTTCCAATGATTTGGTGCAGCCAATTTGTAGAAAAGTTTTATGAACGATTGAGCTTTCGGATGCCGCTATCACATCACCTTAAGGTAATGTGAAAATGGCGTCGAAGAGGTTTTGTTTATAACACTTTTCTCCCAACTCGGTTTACCGAATAGTTTGAAACTTTGCATAGTGAATAGGGAGACTATAAGGAAGGTCCTGAAACTCGAGAAATTTCAGTTCTTATGAAGACTGTCGAGAGCATCTATAAATAAATCTTTAAATAATTCAAATATCATGGGCGTCAAGACCTTCCTTATAGCCTCCATATTAATGTTGTAAACTTTGAAACGATTCGATACGCCCAGTTCGGAGAAAAGTTTCATAAACGAGACCTCTTTGATGCCACTTTCACATCACCGTAAGGTGATATGAAAGGGCCTTTCTATATATATGAANTATGAGAGCTCGACGCCATTTTGGTTCTGGTCTGGGCTGAATAAAACAATTATTCATCCAAAATGAAATGTCGCAAGCACCAGGTTCTTCCTTAAAGCCTCCATTACCGCTTGCTGAAGTTTCCATCGAATCGATAAACCCAATTTGGAGAAGTTTTATAAATATTTTCACGTTTAATATATATCGAGTGACTCTTTCATATCACCTTAAAACATAATTGTGCATCCGACATAATTATGTCCGATTTTTCTTTATCGGGGGTATTTAGGATTCCTAGTTGCGCCTCATAGAGGGAAGTACGAGGTTAGAATGTAATGCCTTATATTGGTAACTTGAGATCCTTGTAGTCATTTTCACGCCGGGGTAAACGACATGCTCCGAAGGTGTCTCTCACCGCGGGAGATTTGAATCGTCGGTACTGTTCATAACGACACTCGAGAAGTGCCTTCCGAGAGGTTATGTCGAGAAGAAAGCGTTAATGGCAACGTTCGAGTTCATTAAGCTCGGACTTGGGTAAACGAAGTGCGCGAGAGGACGAGTTTAAATGCTCTAAGTGCACCGCGCGTAATTTGGCTTCAGTTCTGCACTCTGAAGGAGGTAAAAGCTGGTGAAATTATGTAGAAGCTGGAAAAGCGCGGCGAAACCGCCATTTTCCTTTTTTTTTTACTAGGACGGCGCATGCGCGCTTACAAAGACGCTACGACGTGAAAAGGTCTTCGTTAGATGGGGCCATACAAGCGTCGACAACGACGTGCGTTACGACGTACGTTGTATTGCGAGAAAGGCGACGCACGTTACCTATTTCTCCACCTTAAAAGGTTATGATATACTTCTATGATGCTAAAACGTTTTTTCAACGCTCGCGTGGCTCCAGCCTTAAGGTGAAGCGAAACACGTCGAGCAACTTGATCGACGTCGATAAAGAAGAATTTTTCTAATTGCCTACGTTGCTGACGTTCGTTTTTATATTGACAGATGTATCGAATAATATTGGATATTGTACCAAATGGCGTACTCCACCTGTCGTTTTCCTACAATAAATATCAAGAAATCGAAGTAAATCTCCAGAAATCCTCTGAATTCATGCTTTCTGGAGCCCTAATTGATTGCAGAGGGACCCCCTGCGCCATCTGTGATTTCCAGGTCAACTAAATTTTCACTCCGAGACCTCGTATTCCCATCGTTTTAGCATAGAAGCGCATACAACCCTTTTTTTGCCTTTATCCCGTTCAAATGCGAGTTTATCGTTTACCAGAGTGTTCTAAATTGTCGTAAAATTGTCCTGACCCTTTCGTTTCTCATATCAGAGCCTTCGATAATTATATATCGATCGAAATATGAGAGCTCGACGCCATTTTGTTTCTGGTCTGGGCTGAATTAAAAAATCCAAATTTTGAATGTGTCAGGCCAATTCTTAGATGATCAGGAGTGATGTATCAAAGTTTCGGAGAGTTTGGTCCAATCCCCTTAGAAAAAAGCGTTGTATTCGAATCGACTGATTTGAGGGGGGGTTTCACTTCATCTTAACCTAATCTTGCCGGAACCGAGAAAGCATAAAAAGGCGGTAGAATTCGAGCTTGTCGGGCGGTAAAGTGTGGAAGACGGGAACTGGAGCGTTCCTATGCGAGCGTTGCTCGCAGGATTCGATCCGGGCGTACAAAAAGCGAGACTGCGTGAGAGCGCTCCAAGCGGCGGGACGGGGAACAAAGAGGAGAGAAACGGGAGGAGGACGCGTGACGGACGGCGGAGCGAGGTTAGGTCGTCCCGAAGGCGGGAATTTATTTAATTGAATTTCACAAACTGGGCTAACTTCTGACGGCAGAAACCGCGTCGCGGAGCGCAGATGAGTCGACAATGGGCATTGTTCGATAACGTACAACGATGTACACGGGGAACTCGTTAGTTCGCATCCGATAACATCCACTCTCCTCGCCTTGTCGTTATGGAGAGTTACCTCGAGGTTTCGCGATCCGCCTAAATTTCGCACGGGTTCCCGTTAGCCCGACTCTAACGAGCTGGAACTTATTCCGAGGTTTTCCCGTTAATCGCGTTATTTACGCGTCCTGGGACGACGACCGACGGGACTCGAGCCCGAAGCTCTAACGCGCCGTCGGTAGTTTTGCGCTTTCGTCTAAAACGACGTCTCGCTTGTCTTCTTCCGTTTGAGATTATGTCCTAGACGCCGGACGATTCCTTCTTTCGGCTGGAACCACGTGTACAACTCTTTTTACTAACGGAAACCACGTCTCAAATGCCGGTCGACTCGTCGTACCGACTAAAACCACGTCTCATACGCATACTAACTAAAATCTCGAACGCAGGTAGACTCTTCCTTTTAACTAAAACAACGTCTCGAACGCCGGTCGATTCGCCCTACCGACTAAAATCACGTCTCGATCACCGGTCGACTNTTGGCTTCATTATTCCTTCGCTTTATTATCCCGCATTGGCAGTTTAGCGTTTCTAGATTCTTCCTCGGCGACGATCCGTGCCTTGTCGCGACTTTTGCGACGATTCTGCGTCAGCAAAGAAGTCTCGCGACATTGGATAGCGTTCGGGGTTCTCGCGTTACTCGAGCCTCGCTCGGAGGACTTTCGGAAGGGAGACATGCAAATCAGCAGTTGTCCCTCGAAGGATCCTCGACGAGCTCGTCTGCGATCCGAGATTCCATTTCCGAGTAGTTTCTGCTTTCGAGGGCAAAAATATGAGTTTAAAATTGCGTCGATATTTCGAATACTTTCTAATACAAACGTACAATGGCGGGCATGAATGCCTCCCTTGCAGATACGGCATCGCCTGTGCAGGATGGGAGGGCATTGATGTCTCCCAGTGTATATCAAGGGGGTATGAAAATCACGTCAAAGTGAAATTTAAATCTTTCCAAAATTTCTTTATAGATATTTTTTAAATGTTTGTAAAGTTTCTCGCGTTACTCGAGCCTCGCTCGGAGGACTTTCGGAAGGGAGACTTGCAAATCAGCAGTTGTCCCTCGAAGGATCCTCGACTAGCTCGTCTGCGATCCGAGATTCCATTTCCGAGTAGTTTCTGCTTTAGAGGGCAAAAATATCAGTTTAAAATTGCGTCGATATTTCGAATACTTTCGAATACAAACGTACAATGGCGGGCATGAATGCCTCCCCTGCAGATACGGCATCGCCTGTGCAGGATGGGAGGGCATTGATGTCTCCCAATGTACATTAAGAGGATATGAAAATCACGTCAAAATGAAATTTAAATTTTTCAAACATTTGTTCTTTAGGGGATGAAAAGCACATCAAAGTTGTCTCGTTTATTAAATTTTTCTCTGAACTGGGTGTACAGAATTCATTCAAATTTTACAATAAAAATATGGAGAGTACAAGGATGGTTCTATAACTCGTGAAATTCTAATTTTGCAAAAATTTGTTTATAGATTTTTATAAAATGTTTGTAAAGTTTCTCGCGTTACTCGAGACACGCTCGGAGGACTTTCGGAAGGACTTATAGATATTTTCTAAATGTTCGTAAAAAATGAAATTTCACGAGGATCGCGTTCTTCCTTGGGGCCTTTATAATCACCTGTTAAAGTTTGATATTCGATGCACCCAGTTTGGAGAAAAGGTTTATAATTGTTTTCACGTTTTATATATTTAGAATGACCCTTTCATATCACCTTAATATTTCTTTTGTACATCCTTCTTGAATATGAATATCCTCCTAGTAATAGTGACTATAGGGTCGCGCGTCTCGCGTTTCAGCGTTTCACGCCAGAGAGATCCGAAGTTGCTTGTAAGCTTCTTCTCTTCTGCAAGAACTATCTCGTGGCTCGTCTTGGTATATCTCGCTATATTACTCACGTGTCGAGTGTCGTGAGACTTAACCTGTCCGCTCCCACGGCGAGGTTTAATTCTTCGTAAATTGACTTACAGATGTTCATGACTTAAATCTCCGTTCTCACTTTAGAGACGATCATTGGCGAGAAAAAATAAGAGCGTTAAGGTGATATGTGCCCATAATTATGAAAGTGGTCTAAGTCATATATTTTTTGTTTCGAAATTACATTGAATTAATTACGTTTGAAATAATATGGCGTGAAATAACTGATAAACTCATTTTTTTTTTTTTAATTTTGACTTAGACCACTTTCATAATTATGGGCACATATGACATGGCATTCGATATATCAGGATGTGAAAATATTTATATAACTTTTCTCTTAACTGAGTGAACCGAATTATTGGAAACTTCATCATATGATTGTGGAGGCCCTAAGGAAGAACGTGGTGCTCATGAAATTTCTTTTTTCGAAAAATGAAATTTGAGCCTCCATAAGCACGTGTTAAAGTTTCAAATAATTTCCTGCACCCGGTTTGGAAAAATGTTTTATAAATATTTTGACTTTTTGGTACGTATACATCACCCTTTCATATCACCTTAACGAATTAAATTAGCCAGCTTAACTTCCTTCCATGACATAATCAGCTGTCTCTATTCCAGCCGATAAAATCTGTACATATTACCGATTTTTCTGTCAATTTAAGGTGATGTGAAAATGGCGTCGAAGAGGTTTTCTTTAAAAAACTTTTCTCCCAATTCGGGTTACCGAATAGTTTGAAACGTTGCAACGTGAATAGGGAGACTATAAGGAAGATCCTGTAACTCATGGAATTTCAATTCTTATCAAATTTGTTTATAGGTATTTTAAAAATAATTGATAAAAAATGAAATTTCCCGAGTTTTCGGACCTACCTTAGGGTCTCTACATTCACGTTTTAAGGTATAAAACGATTTGAGACACCCAGTTCGGAGAAAAGTTTTATCAACGATTGAGCTTTCAGATGCCATTTTCACATCCCTTTAAGAGTGCTGCAAACTTTCACATCCCCTTAAAAGTGCTGCAAGAGTAGATATTTTGGAGTGTTGTACGCGCCGATGGAATCGCCACGGACGGAAGCGATCGGCTCGAAGAGGACGAGGAGGAAGAGCGTAAAATAAAAGTACGAAGAACGCCGGCGAGTCCGTTACTCAACCGCGAGTCCGAGGCACCGTTAGGCTCACCTGGGGGCTCACCTGGGCCAGCGTGCCTGGAATACAGGTCGTCTCAAAAGCGGAGGTACCCCGAGAAACCCGTTCCCCAGGAGCGGCATTCTTCCGGGAGGAGAGTGCCCAGACGTTTCTACACCGGGCGAAAGAATGATTTTCGAAAGATACGGAAACCGTAAAAAAATACCTCCGGGAGTAAAAACCAACCAATTAACTTCGCGGAGAAGAAGAATCTGTTAAGGGGACGTGAAAGTGGCATCCGAAAGCTCAATTGTTCATAAAACTTTTATACGAACTGGGTGTCTCAAATCGTTTCATACCTTAAAACGTGAATATGGAGACCCTGAGATAGGTCCTGAAACTCGCGAAATTTCATTTTTTATCAATTATTTTTAAAATACCTATAAACAATTTTGAAAGGAATTGAAATTTCACGTGTTTCAGGACCTTCCTTATAGCCTCCCTATTCACGTTGTAAAGTCTCAAGCTATTCGGTAAACCGAATTGGGAGAAAAGCTTTATAAACAAAACCTCTCCGACGCCACTTTCACTTCACCTTAAGGGGATGTGAAAATGGCATCTGAAAGCCCAATCGTTGATAAAACTTTTCTCCGAACTGGGTGTCTCAAATCGTTTCATACTTTAAAACGTGAATATGGAGACCCTGAGATAGGTCCTGAAACTCGCGAAATTTCATTTTTTATATACTATTTNCGAAATTTCATTTTTTATAAACTATTTTTAAAATACCCATAAAGAAATTTGAAAAGAATTGAAATTCCATGAGTTTCAGGACCTTCCTTATAGTCTCCCTATTCACGTTGTAAAGTTTCAAATTATTCGGTGAACCGAGTTGGGAGAAAAGTTTTATAAAGAAAACCTCTTCGACGCCACTGTCACATCTTCTTAAGGCGAAGTGAAACCCCCCCTCAAATCAGTCGATTCGAATACAACACTTTTTTTTTTAAAGGGTATTAAGGTTTATAATGACAAAGAGATCGATGTATAACTGTCGAAATCCCGTGAATTCATTATTCTAACGACTGTTTAGGACCAACGTCGCCATCTGTGACATTTAGGTGCAACTACATTTACTCTCGAAAAACACGTGTCAGCCCCGAGACAAGCGAGCATTCTCTCGCAAGTGCTGGGGAAAGTATTTTCCATATTTTCCCATTTGACTCTGTAATATTCTATTTCTACGATATTCTAAATTGTTCGAGCAACACTGTAACACTCCATTTTCGATTTTAACCCTCCAAGAAGCGTAAAACATCGAAAACGTGCCCGGACCACGCCATGTTGGTTCTACTCCACGGTAAATAAATATATTTCTTATGAAAAATGAAATTTCATGAGTTTCAAGACCTACTATAGGGCCCCCATATTCCCGTGGTAAAACTTGAAACAAATTGGTAGCCCCAATTCGGAGAATACTTTCTAGATAAGTCAAATCGTTGGTTTTCACGAACGATTCATGCTGGTGATTCATATATTCTCGAATTGAGGAAACAAATGACAGTTTCTTAGTAATATCGACCTAACCTAACCTCCTAATGCAGGTAGTCTATTGCAATAATTAAGATATTCGAGACAAAATGTCAGAATATAAAAATACCACAATTGTCTATTGCAACAATTAAGATATTCTAGTCAAAATGTCAGAATATAAAGATACCACAATTGTCCCAAAAACTTCAGACATATATTTGCTTTTCAAAACCTCACGTTCGCGAGATACTCTGCTTTTTGGCGCTCTAAAGAACAAACTTTGAACCACGGTCCGGCGACGCGAGATCGATACCCGGAAAGTGAGGTTAGGTGTCGCGCGCCGGATTATAAACCGCAAGCGGAAACCTTACGTCTTCCCCTGAGTCACCCTTCTTCCACGAATGCCAACCCTCCACTCCCCGTCGGCGGCCCTGGTCTCGCCCTCGTCGCGCTCATCCATATTTCCATTTTTCCCCCCAATTAAAACCCAACCCTTTGTCTTCGCCACCGGCTTCCTTCAGCGACTTTGCCGAGAACGATCCGCGCGCACCTCGCGGCGGATGGCGGAAACGAAATCCTCGATTCGGATTTTCGATGCGGCCGAATTGCGATATAGTTCACACTAGGGTTGGGTAATTTCACGTATTTCGAGGCTTTTTGTTGTATACATTACGTAAACCAAGTAGTTTACCGTAGAAAATTGCAGAAAACCAGTAAATTACGTTTCCAATATGGAGAATGTCGCAGGTGTACGATATAGGACACCTGCTACGTTATAAACGTCTTTTAACACATATGTAAACATGTAAATATTTGCATGGAATAGTAAATTAATTTGACGCTTGCGTTCAAATTGTATAGAATTTGGTTCACACTAGGGTTGGGTAATTTCACGACTTTCGACGATTTTTGTTGTATATATTACGTAAACCAAGTAATTTACCGTAAAAAATTGCATAAAACCAGTAAATTACGTTTCCAATATGGAGAATGCCGCAGGTGTACGATATAGGACACCTGCTACGTTATAAACGTATTTTAACATATAAGTAAACATGTAAATATGCGTATGGAATAGTAAATTAATTTGGCGATTGTATTAAAAATTGTATAGAATTTAGTTCATACCAGAGTTGGGTAATTTCATGATTTTTGAGGTTTTTAACGTATATTACGTAAACCAAGTAGCTTACCGTAGAAAATTGTAAAAAAACAAGTAAATTACGTTTTCAGTATGAAAGATGCCGCAGGTGTACGATATGGGACACCTGCTACGTTATAAACGTCTTTTAACACATATGTAAACATGGAAATATTTGCATGGAATAGTAAATTAATTTTGCGCTTGTGTTAAAGATTGTTTAGAATTTGGTTCATACCAGAGTTGGCTAATATTGCGATTTTCGAGCTTCTTGACGTATATTACGTAAACCAAATAGTTTACCGTAGAAAATTGAAGAAAACCAGTAAATTAATTTTTAATATAACGGATGTCGTAGATGTACGATATACGGCATCCGCTTGATTATAAACGTTTTTTAGCGCAGGTGTAAACATGTAAACATTTTGAGGGACTAATTAATTTGGCGCCCGCATTAAAAAATGTAATTATGCATAAAGGGGTGATCCTCTCCGATTTTCGTATAACTTTGATATATTGTAGAGGACGTCGTCCCGAGTATTTTCATATAAAAAAATAAATATATATATATGGTTGGACTTGAATATTCTCGGAGTTGTTAAACAATTGAAGAATGCCTATAATACAGCATGGCGGAATATTAGTCATTTGCGTCGTAGTGACTAAATGATTAAACATTAACGGAAGCCGAATTAACCCGTTAGTTACGAACCGCCACTATAGTGGCTTCCGTCTAGTCGACGTTTTTTACGAAACACTAAATTGGCTTCCACCTGAACGTTTTTTTTTACGCAGCGTCCCTATAGAGACACCTTCATTCCCATGCATTCAAATCCACAGATGAATATGTTTTAAAAAATGTTTTAAGTTAGCGCAGGCCAGAACCAAAATGGCGTCAAGCTCTCGTATTTCGATCAATGTATAATTATTCAAAGCTCTAAGAAACGAAAGGGTCAGGACAATTATACAACAATTTAGAACACTCTGGCAATCGAAAAACTCGCATTTGAACGGGATAAAGGGAAAAAAAAGTGTTTTATGCGCTTCTATGCTAAAACGATGGTAATACGAGGTCTCGGAGTGAAAATTTAATTGACCTGGAAATCACAGATGACGCGGGGTGTCCCTCTGCAATCAATTAGGGCCTCAGAAAGCATGAATCCAGAGGATTTCTGGAGTTTTACTTCGATTTCTTGATAATTATTTTACGAAAACGACAGGTGGAGTATGCCATTTAGTACAATACCCAATATAATTCGGTATAGCTGTCGATATAAAAACGAACGTCGGCAACGTAGGCATTTAGAAAAATCTTCTTTATCGTCGTTAATCAAGTTAATCGACGTGTTTCACTTCACCTTAACTACACGAATATCTGGTAAATTGTGTTATCGACATGTCACGTAGGAAGATGTTCCTAAAAATATATGCGGTGGCATGTGCCCGAAATCCTGAATGGACGTTTACCGGCGGCTACAGGCCCGCAACCCGGCGCCATCTTGTTTAGCGGCGCGTCTCCGGCGAGACGTTAAAACACGTCTCTCGAGGTACTAAACTCGCAAATCCGAGGGGCAAAAAAGAAGAGAGGGACCAGGAAGCCGACAAAAGAATCGAGATTGCGACGCCGAGGAACGCCGGCGGGACGGAATAGTGCGCGTAAAAAAAAAAAGAAAAAGAAAAAAGGAAAAGAGTCTTGAAATTCCGGTTTCGCCGCGGACGAGGGAGCGAGGAGGAGAAACACAAAGAGCGAGAGCGAGATCGCGGGGAAGGGACGAGGAAAGTATTACTCCGAGGAAAAGAGTCATTCGCCGGAGTCTGGGGGACCGAGGGGAACGAATCCGGGGAAAAAGTGTCGCGGGTGTTAGCGAAGAATCGACCCTTCGCCAAGGTCCGGTTCTCCGCAATGGCGGCGGAGGCGTCCGCTTCCGCGATCTTTCCGCCGATCTTTCCGCGACCCCTGCACCCTGGATCGCGCGTTTCCGCACCGATTTCCGAATGTTCCCGATTGTACTACGTGTACGTCCCCTTTTTAGCGAGATTCGTAGCTCGGTGCAGCAGTTATCGAGGACGCAATTCTCGAGGTGGTGCGCCGGAAACGCGCGGACCTGATATGCAGGCAGTTTTCGGTTCTCGAATATTTATTTTACCGCTGACACGGCGTTTATTAGTTGAAATGAGAGTAAGAATCAATTCTCAAAGAATTAAATCTTCTTCGTTTGTCTTAATGTCGCTTTTCAGGTTATCGGACGAAGAAAGGGCGGGATGAAATCCAACTACTTTTGGTTGTGCGGTTTGTCGTAGAGTTCCTAGTCTTTGAAAAATTTAGTGGTGCCACTTTTTCTAGAAAGTAGGCCTAAGTATATCCAATGCATAGCCTGGATATATTTTCCTGTTATTTGCAGCTTAACACTAGGTTTACGGGCGTTTTTTATATACCTATTTCTACGAGTACCCGTCAAATTGACGGGTAAACGAAAACACGCATCTTCTTTGAAAAATCGATTTATTCAAATTAAGTCTGTATTAAACAACCCTAGGCTTTACGTTTAAATAAATGATTAATAAGTAAATAGTCCTTTTTTAAAAATTATCACGGAAATGATTGGAATGCTCGTCCTCTCATCCTCGGAGTCAGAACTAGAAAGAATGCGCATCCTTTTCTTGCTACGACACCCTTTCAAGAAGTTTTCCTCTTCACTATCCGAAGATCCTTCTACTTCTCCACTTTCAATGCAAACTTTCACTCTCATCTTCGCCTTACACTCCCTGCAACGAAGCAAATATATATGGATTGTTTATGAAATTAGCTAGTCCGTCAATTTGACGGGTTTCGTAGAGATAGGTATACTACATACAGATTTTAATAATTGGAAGGCTTAGGAAAAAATAATTGTGTGTACAAATTCTTTGGATGAAATGATTAATTTACCTAAAAACTACCGCGGAAATTGTGTTAGAATTTCCCGCGTTAAAAAACAAGGGCAGCGTAAATCGAGGGAGGGGGCGTATATTGTCGTCACGTGGTGTACCTAACCTAACCTTGCCTCCAGGCTCGGCACCCGGAACCGAGGATCACTTCTTGGGGATCACTTCGAGGAATCACTTCGGTGCTCGTAGGAAGTAACTCTGCCGAGACGACGGGACGTTCCCAGAGAAAACCTCTCTTGGTCTCGGTCACGCGAGGACCTGCGACCTTGAAGACTATCGCGAGCACCGGGGGGAACGCACGCGGGGATTCCTTACGTAAGAGACGCTCTGCGGCCTCGAGAATAAAAGACGTCCCGGCGGAGGTGGTCGACCTTCGCTCGAGTCGCCGGAGCGACTTCAGACTTGGATCCTTCCGTCGGAAATCGATCAATTTTTCTACATCTACTTGTAGATTTTATTTAATTCCCCGGCGCTGATTTTGAGGGCTGCACTAATATCGACGTAAAGTTTCTTTTTGTCTTTATAGAAAATTAGCTGGACTGGGATCCTTCCATTGGAAATCGATCAATTTTTCTACATCTACTTGTAGATTTTATTTAATTCCCCGGCACTGATTTTGAGGGCTGCACTAATATCGACGTAAAGTTTCTTTTTGTCTTTATAGAAAATTAGCTGGACTGGGATCCTTCCATTGGAAATCGATTGATTTTTCTACATCTACTAGTAGACTTTATCAAATTCCCCGGCGCTCATTTTAAGGGCTGCACTAATATCGACGTAAAGTTTCTTTTTGTCTTTATTTAGAGAAAAATTGCTGGACTGGGATCCTTCCGACTTTTCTACATCTACTTGTAGACTTTATCAAATTTCCTGGCGTTCATTTTGAGGGCTGCACTAATATCGACGTAAAATTTCTTTTTATCTTTATTTAGAGAAAAATTGCTGGACTGGGATCCTTCTGACGGAAATCGTTCGACTTTTCTACATCTACTTGTAGACTTTATCAAATTCCTCCGCGCTTATTTTGAGGGCTGCACTAATATCGAGGTAAAGTTTCTTTTTATCTTTATTTAGAGAAAAATTGCTGGACTGGGATCCTTCTGACGGAAATCGTTCGACTTTTCTACATCTACTTGTGGACTTTATCAAATTTCCTGGCGTTCATTTCGAGGGCTGCACTAATACCGGCGTAAAGTTTTTTTTTTATCTTTAGAGAAAAATAGCTGGACTGGGATCCGTCCGTCGAAAATCGATCGATTTTTCTACATCTACTTTATTAAATTCCCCGGCGCTCATTTTGAGGGCTGCACTAATATCGGCGTAAAGGTTCTTTTTATCCAATCCCCTTTGAAAACGCACATGTACACACATATATGCACCGTGAGAAAAATTATGGTAAACTGAACAATTAGACCTCGTTAAGGTGATATGAATGGGTCATTCTATATATATAAACCATGAAAATATTCATATACCTTTTCTCCAAACTGGATGCACCGATTCGTTTGAAACTTCAGCACGTGATTATGGAGGTCCTAAGGAAGAACGCGGTGTACATGAACTTTCATTAAAAAAAATATATATGATATACATATATATATACATTATATATACATATTATATATATATATGTACTTCTGGTGTAGTCTAGGGTAACTAAAAGAATTTGTTATGAAAAATGAAATTCCACTCGCACAACGTCCTTCCTTAGAACCTTCATAATCCCGTGCTGAATTTTCAAATTATTCGGTGCACCCAATTTGGAGGCAAGTTTTATAAATATTTTGACGTTATATATACATAGTGTATCCCTTTCATATCACCTTAATGATTTACACAAAATGAATTAAACCATAGCGAAGAAATTTCTTCGGCAAGAAGCATTTAACGAGTATATACGAGTAATTAATGTTGCCCGGGAAGTAAATTTTTTCGCTCGATATATATGAGGCCGCCATTTTGTAGTGCCTCGCGCCAATTGTTCAGCCGTGCGTGGTGGGCGTTAAATCATACGCAGGTTTTCGGGATGGGTTGCGATCGTTAATTCCTCGTCTCTAATTAAGGCCTCTCCAGATAGAGGGGGAGGAGGCGTAAGGTTTAAGGTCGGCTGGAGCGCACGCACGGATGCGTCGCTGCCATTGGCGTCGCCATGAAGACCCCGAAGGTGGGAGATACGAGGCGCGGTAATGAGCGCGCGGCACGCCGAACCGTGCCATGGTTGACGGTCAATTAAAGTCCACGTAGAACGTAAGCGCGCACTGATGGTAAAACGCCACGCAGACGCAGCGACGGTGGCGCCCTCTCGCTCGCTCGCGCGGCACTGGGCGCGCCCCCTCTCTCTCGCGCGCCCCCGAAGAGAGCGGAGCCGGTGAACGTCCGCGGTGGGTCGTCGACCCGCCGGGAGCCGAGCCGCTCGGCCGGCCGCGACGCCAGCGCCGCCTCCGAGATTCAATCCGAACCTCCCCCGGGACCCCAGCCATGGGGTTAGGTACCCGAGCCTAGAAACCAACAAGTATGGCATAACCATTCCCACCCAGGGGTGATAATTCCTCATTTTTCGACGTTTTTCACATGTGCCCATAATTATGAAAGTGGTCTAACTCATATATTTTTTGTTTCGAAATTACATTGAATTAATTTCGTTTGAAATAATATGGCGTGAAATAACTGATAAACTCATTTTTTTTTTTAAATTTTGACTTGGACCACTTTCATAATTATGGGCACATATATTACGTAACGAGGTAGCTGACCGGAGAATAATAGTAGAAAACCAGTAGATTACGTTTCCGATATGAGGAATGCCGCAGGTGGACGAGATACGGCTTCTGCTAGGTTATAAACGTCTTTTAGCGCAGATGTAAACACGGAAGTATTTTAAGGTAATCGGGGTAAACTAAGTCATTAAAATGGTCATTTCAAACGATTCGGTGTACCCACCTGTAGGAAACAAAAATGGCATCGAGAAATGAACTCCCCATGCCTGAAAATTTTCTTTCCAGACCCGCGTTTATCCCCGCCGTGACATTAGACCACTTGACCACGAGCCAGGCTCAATATGAAAGTTTGAGTTTAACCCCTTTTAGTGCCGGGCGAAAAAGAGGTGCTTATGCGAAGATAACCGGCCGAATTTTACGATTTTACTAGGATTTGGAAAAAGGCTCATAAAAACCAAACGGAAAGCAATATTTACATAATTCAAAAAGCAGGGTATTAAGGACAAAATAGAGAATAAAACGGTGACGCTAATTTTTCTATATTCATTGAAAACTACATAAATAACAAAGGTATAAGTGATAAAAAAAAGAAAAATTGAGTTCTCCGTTTCAAAACGTAATTGCACATAGGAAAAGTCATCTTTTTATCATAAATTTATATAGACCGTTTATTGCAAAGTATATACTTTAAATTTCCAATATATTTTTTAACAAAATAAGTAATATTGCACGAGAAACATAAAAAATAACTCCAAGGCACATGGGAGGCGTCGGTCGGATTATCTCATCCGAAACAAGTAATTGTTATAGGTTATAGGTTGTTATAGGTGTTGTTGCATCGTTATTTTAATTCTCTCGTAATGAAATTAGACTATTTATAACGTATTATAAATTTATTTTGAGATAGAGATCTCTCGCAAAGCGAATAGTAAAGCGCTACAAGGTGCGGGCCGATATATCGGCCTCCGGCACTAAAAGGGTTAAAGTAACCGGCAGTTGTATAACCGCCGCAACGAGCGTGCTTATAATAACCGCTCGGGTATCTTTTTCGTAACGGAGTATCTGGAGTCGGTTCGGTCGGAAGCTGGTTCCGAAACAACTTCTCCGACAGCTGGGAAAATAAATCAGCGAAGACGGGCACCCGGGACTCTGGTCACGGGACTCCATCTTGGCGGAAAACGCAAACGTTGTGTTTGGCCAGTTCGATCAGCGGTCGCGATCTCTTGGCAGAATCCTCGGATGGTCCGGTCGCGATAATGGAGAAAAAAACCTCTCGAAACGGACCCACGGAGTCGCAATTCTCTGAAAAGCCGGCGCACGTTATTAGGTCTCGGAGAGACCGCGCGGGTATTTAAAGTATATTGTCCCGCGTCCTTCCCCTCGAGGGAGAAAAACGCTGGCCTCTTCAGCGGAAATCCTGGGAGACTCGGGACGCCGGCGTGCCTCTAGTCGGTAATGCAGGCCCGACGGCGGGCGAGAGTCGGCCACTCGTCGGTCTCGAGGGTTTCTGCAAATTTTTCATTTAAATCCTCCGCAACCTCGAGTAGAGCCGCCAGGGCTTCTCATTTTCGAGAACCCCGCCGGCGCCACTGCGGCGCAAAATTCTTTCGGGTGATGGAAACAGTCTATATGCTTTGTGAACTTATGTTTCCAGTTTTACGCCTCTTTTCTTGTATAAAAGTGGTTACATCGAAGAATTTTCGAAATCTGTCATTTAAATCCTCCGGAACCTCGAGTCGAGTCCTCAGGGTTTCTTATTTTCGAAAATGCCGCCGGCGCCAATGCGGCGCAAAATTGTTTCAGGTGATAGAAACAGTCTATATGCTCTGTAAATTTATGTTTTCAGTTTTACGCGTTTTTTTTTTTTTTGTATAAGGGTGATTATGTCGAGGATTTCTCCAAATCATTGATTTAAATCCCCCGTAATTTCTAGTCGAGTCCCCAGGGTTTCTCATTTTCCAGAACGACGCCACTGCCGTCCAAAGTTGTTTTGGGCGATGGAAACAGTCTATATGCTTTGTGAATTTATGTTTCCAGTTTTACGCCTTTTTTCTTGCATAAAAGTGGTTACGTCGAAGGTTTCTCTAAATTTGTCATTTAAATCCTCCGTAACCTCGAGTCGAGTCGAGTCCTCAGGGTTTCTCATTTTCGAGAATACCGCCAGTGTCCCTGCAACCCGAAGTTCAGTTTTGGAGCGACGAAAACATTTTGCATGGTGATATGAAAGTGAAATATATGCATAACAAAAAGTCAAAATTTTATAAATATTATAAATGTTTTGACTTTTCGTTATGTATATATCTCACTCTCATATCACCTTATCATCATTCAAAATGTTTTGATCGCTCCAAACGTGATCTTCGAGTTAAAGGTACATTGGCGGCATTCTCGAAAATGAGAAACCCTGAGATCTCGACTCGAGGTTACGGAGGATTTAAATGACAAATTTATAATATTTATAATATTTTGACTTTTCGTTATGTACATATCTCACTCTCATATGTGCCCATAATTATGAAAATGGTCTAAGTCAAAATTGAAAAAAAAAAATGAGTTTATCAGTTATTTCACGCCACATTATTTCAAACTAAATTAATTCAATGTAATTTCGAAACAAAAAATATATGACTTAGACCACTTTCATAATTATGGGCACATATCACCTTATCACCATTCAAAATGTTTTGATCGCTCCAAACGTGAACTTCGGGTTACAGGTACATTGGCGGTATTCTCGAAATTGAGAAACCCTGAGAAGTCGACTCGAGGTTACGGAAGAATTTAAATGACAAATTTAGAGTTTGAAATGAAATATTTATAATATCTTCACTTATGTATCACCTTAAGCCGCTCATTAACCCCAAAGAGATCGAAGCAGGAAACGAGAGTACGATTAGTACTCTTGCAAAGCTCCGCTGTTCGGGATACTTCGGTAGAATATTATCCGTTCGGTGCGGCCGTTTCCTTCGCTGTTCACGTATCGCTCTCGGCGTCCGTAATCTCGGTTTATGCCGCGTTCCGTTATTCCTAACTCCATCTTGGCGTAGAGCTCGACGTACATCCGCTCTTCCCACTGGCGTAGCCACTTTTTCATAGTCTATTCTCCCTAAGATGCTCGAATAGCCAGAAACAAGACCAAGTGATTAAGGTGAAACCTCCCGGAAATCAGTCGATTCGAATAAGACACTCTTTTTTAATAGCGTTGGATCAAACCGTCTGAAACTTTCGCACATGACTCGTGAGCACCTAGGAATTATCCTGACACTTCCAAAATATATGGGTTTTTGACATGAATTTTTTAACTTAGCCCAGTCCAGAAACAAAATGGCGTCGAGCTTTCATATTTCGTCTGGAACTTCCACACATGACTCGTAAGCACCTAGGAATTATCCTGACACTTTCAAAATATATGGATTTTTGACATAAATTTTTTAACCCTCTATGGGCCGAATTTTTGTTTTAGTAAAAAAAAAATTGGGGAAACGAAAAATCAGCAATTAGGAACCTATATATGCAAATTAAAAAAAATGTTTCATTTAAAATGTGACCTGAAAGTTACACGGGCCCATAGGGGGTTAACTTAGCCCAGAACAGAACTAAAATGGCGTCCAGCTCTCATATTTCAATGAATATACAATTATTGAAGGCTCTAATACGGGTAGATTACGGGGACGAAAGTGTCGACAGTTGTAGAATTTAGAACACTGGTAATCAATAGACTCGCATTTCAACGGGATAAAGGCAAAATAAGTATCTTATGCTCTGTTATGCCAAAACGATGATAACATGAGCTCTCCTAGTGAAAATTTAGTTGACACGGAAGTCACAGATGGCGCAAGGGGTCCATCTACAGTCAATTAGGGCCTCGGAAACCTCGAATCCAGGGGATTTCTGAAGTTCAACTTCGATTTCATTATAATTATTGTAAAAAGACAAGGGGTGGAGTATGCCATTTAGTCCAATACCCAATATAATTCGACCCAGCTGTTAATATAAAAACGATGGCGGCAACGTAGGTATTTAGAAAAACCATTTTACGTCCTCTTCAGGCTGAACGTTCCTTGTTACCGAATCGCATTGTTGTCCGTCGTGTTAACACTTTACCGACCGAAAGCCTATTAATCGCTTTTGCGATACCTATGAGTGCTATTTATTTCAAAATTCGCCGGTTGGTAAAGTGTTAAATCAAAGACAATGGACTCTCAAAGAANGCCCATGCCCATGCTCATGCTCATGCTCATGCTCATGCTCATATTCATATTCATATTCATATTCATATTCATACATCATTCACAGTCATACATATACATATGTATATGTATATATGTATATATATATGTATATGACACTTTCATATTACCTTAAGTGTTACTCAGTCTTGTCAACGACAGCAGATGGAATGAACCGAGATTTGGCTTTTTCCAGGTTCAGGGCCAGTACCAGGTGATACCGGCGTACTACGATCAGAATGGGTCCATCGTGATGGGAGGAGTACGGGGTTTGGGATCGGCAGCGACCCCCATGAGACTCGTAAGTCCAGCACCGGTGCTGGTCAACAGAGCTCCGTCCCAGCCTCCACCTGGACCGCCGGCACCACCTCCGCCCAGCCTCTACTCTCAGCCGACCCCGACGTCACACAGCAACGCCACTCCTGGAGAATGCCTAGGTACCCACGATTCGTCGAACTCTTCGGGGAAACGGCGCACCCTGACGGCAAAGCTGGTCAAAATGAAGGAAAATGCGGACAGAGAGAAATTGACAAGGGCTTAGCCTTCAGGGTGTCCCATGTAGTTTCCTGTTTGCCATGTATGAATGATCGTTGACACTGTAGTGACATGATTGCTGGCCAAAATGTCGAAAAATGCTGAAAGAAAGAATCTATCAAGGGCTTGGCCTACAGGGTGTCTCATGTACTTTCCAAAATGCTGAAAGAAAGAATCTATCAAGGGCTTAGCCTACAGGGTGTCTCATGTACTTTCCAGTTTGCCATGTATGAACGATCATTGACCCTGCCGGGACGTGATTGCTGGCCAAAATGACGGAAAATACTAAAAGAAAGAATTCATCAAGGGCTTAGCCTATAGGGTCAATGATCATACACGGTAAACATAGGGAAGTACACTGGGAGACATCAATGCCCTCCCATCCTGCACAGGCGATGCCGTATCTGCAGGGGAGGCATTCATGTCCGCCATTCTACATGGGATACGTTCACAATTGCACATTTTTGTGACATTCTAAATGTTCGTGGGACAGAAATACGCTGCACATTTTTCTGACGTTTGCGCTTTTTCATGATATTCCATTTCTCAATGTGCATCACATATGTCTAAGGCTATAAATAATCGGGAAAGAGGTAGTTCTACGTCAAAATGGAATTTGTATTTTGGGATTATTGACAGTCAGACTTAGTAAAGGGGTCACTCGGGCGTCTATTGCCAAAGAGACGAGAGCCTAATTGTCATGTACGGTTCTCTGTGTCAGTCTAAAATCGAGTTTCGTATGAATCTCGGGTATCGAGATCTAAGACAAACGTTTGACTTCCAGTCTGAGTAAATGCAGTTTAGTCTATTCCCAATTCCGTAATTTCTAGGAGATTACAGGAGAAACGTAGAATATTTTATGACGCTTACAGTTTATTCCAAGACAATTAAATGTATCAAATTATTCCTTCGTCCTTATGAGATATTTTTAGAATTTATTCTCAGGTACTGAAAAAGTTACGAATTCTGTGATAGCTTTCTATTGTGAACAGCATTTAGTCTTTGTTGGTCGTTGGAATCTATAAAATTGGTTGCTAATATAGAATGAAGTTAGATATCTTCATAATGAACGATCCTAAAAACACTTTCGACATAAATTTACTCGCAGTTTCGATATGCCAGTCAAAAAAGTGTGTAAAAAATATGACACTGTTTCAATTTTTCCTGCCGAATTGTATAATTAAAAATTTACCTAAAACTGATGAAATATAACGTTAGTATATAGAAATTTCACATTCGGCTAGATATTATATTTTGATCAGCCATTCTATCATCTTTGCCAATGTGCAACGGTGAAAGAAAAAAGTCTTGCAAAGTCATTTGCACTTGACTTAACTGCGTACATAGAATTTCCATTCATTAAATTTTTTTAATTTTTCATTCTGCCCCCTATAATTAAACATTCAGCTAAAACTGGTGAAATATATCATTAGCATGCAGAAAATTCACTTTTAAACTGACTAAGTTTTGATCAGCTGTTTTGTCATCCTTATCAATGTGCAACGGTGAAGGAGAAGTTTCGCGACGTTATTTGCAATTGATTCAACTACTCTGTACATAGACTAGAGAAATCGACACTTTTTTTACACCTGACGACCGAAAGGAAGTACCGCAAACTATATCGAATCGTTTCGCAAATTTCAAGGAGGGTATACTGATTGCTCCTTTTAACGGGTGTGTGGTCAATCGATGAGTCGGTAGCACAGTAATCTAGGTCATAACTAATGGTTATCCTAGCGTTATAAATATGTGCACGTGCACGGAAAACGGCAAGATCGTGTTCACGAAATTGCACGAACACTTTATTCGCCATTATGTACTACTGATCGACCCGATAATGCCAACAAATCGTCTTTCATCCCTCTAATGGCACCTTCGAATTCAGACTTTGTCGCATTAAGGTGGTATGAAAGTGTAATATATACGTACTATAAAGTCAACATATTTATAAAACTTTTCTCCAAACTGGGTGCACCGAATTATCTGAAACTTTAACACGTGATTATGGAGGCCCTAAGGAATAACACGCTTCCCATAAGATTTCTCTTTTCTTTAAAAAAATTCGACGTTCAACGTCGATGAAATTTCTTTATATATCACGTTAATGCATGTAGCTAAGCACGTGGATGGATGTGTGGGTACGTAATTGTATATATTTCTTTGCAGGTCTTGCAGCGTGCAGCGCTGCAGCGGCGGTAGCGCAGGCGCAGGCGGTGGCGGTGCAGCAGGCACAGCAGCAAGGATCAGGCTTGGCTGCAGGCTTGGCCGCTCTGGGTTACGGAGGCTCGCCGCTAGGGGCGCTGGGTTCGCCGGCGCAACTTCAGAGCACAGGTATAACCAAGCTAGTAATTATATTTTTAACAATTTGCGGTCCGCAATACGAAGTACTCTATGGTACTCCCTGACTCAAGTAAACAAACTGATCCTATAATGCGTAAATGAATGTTAACCCTTTCGTTACGAGCGCCGACTATAATATGGAGGCTATAAGGAAGGTCCTGATACATATGAAATTTCACTTTTTAAATTTGTTTACACATATTCATTAATTTTGTTAATAAAAAATGGAACTTCTTGACTGCCAGGACCTTTCTTAGGGCCTCCACAATTACGTAGCAAAGTGCCAACTAATTCAGCGCATTTAGTTCGCATAAAAGTTTTATGAACAAATGACCCTGCAAGTACCACTTTCGTGTCATCTTAACACTAGAAATACCAAGACCAGTCAAATTGACTGGTTTCAAATGGCCCGTCCTATACAAAAAAAATCCACCGGTAGTTCTAGTGTTAACTAGTTAAGTTTCTGACGAGTATACTCGATATGAAAACACACGTTTCAAAGAGGTTTGCAACAGCTGATTGGTTAAGAGTGTTTATATGCGACCGGAAGCCAATTCGCACGTAAGGACGTAACAGCGGAAGTCTCAAGGCCTTAAAAAAGAGATTGAAATTCATGTTCCGGTCCTCGCGGCCTTGTGAGATTCCTTCGTGTAATTCTAAACGAGCTTTTTCGTTTCAGGTTTGGGACTAGGAGCCTCCTCCACCGGAAGAAGAGACTCCTTCGACAGGAACACATCCGCCTTCAGCCCCAGCTTGGAGTACAGCCGTGCAAAATGGCCCCAAAGCTATGGCGCTCTCGGTAAGAATCGCGACCTCGAAAACACGATGAACAGTTGAAGGTCCCGACATTTTGGCGAACCTAAGATAGTCCCGGTCCCATAGCGCGTTATGTTTAATTTATATTAAATTCTTTCCTCTACCTGCTTGACAAATCGGCATTTCGCGACACTTTGGCGCACTTAACCCTTTGAGCGCTGTCGACGAATATGTGCGTCCGACGTTTGGCCCAATATCGCGCGCACGGTCTAAGGAAATTCGCCCGTATGTCGAAAGTGCTTAGCGCTCAAAGGGTTAAGATAGTCCCGTTCCCATAACGCGTTATGTTTAAATTCTTTCCTCTATCTGCTTGACAAATCGGCATTTCGCGACATTTTGGCGCACTTAACCCTTTGAGCGCTGTCGACAAATATGTGCGTCCGACGTTTGGCCCAATATCGCGCGCACGGTCTAAGGAAATTCGCCCGTATGTCGAAAGTGCTTAGCGCTCAAAGGGTTAAGATAGTCCCGTTCCCATAACGCGTTATGTTTAAATTCTTTCCTCTAATTGCATGTACTGCAGCAAGTACATTTTTTTTCGAAAAAAAGAAATTTCACGAGCAGCGCGTTATTCCTTAGGGTCTCCACAATCACGTGTTAAAGTTTCAGGTAATTTAGTGCACCCAGTTTGGAGAAAAGCTTTATAAACATTTTCACTTTTCCTTATGTATGCGTCGGACTTTCATGTCGCCTTAAGGTGAGGTCCTTATTTCGTACTGAATAAAAACTAGCGAGCCTAATCGAACGCTCGATGGCAAGGACTGCATGCTGCGTCATTCGGTTTAATTATCTGTTGGCTATGTGAGTCACGGCAGAATTCATCGATCGCCCTGGCAGATTCAGGATCTCGTATAAATAGAGAAATTCTCGTACGCTGTGTGGGACTTCAAACGTGTAGAAAATTACTTTCCATCGAATGCACCAATTGACGGAATTAATTGCCACTTCCGTGTCTGCGGTGCCCTTTGACGATTGTGGTGGGCTGTTTCACAAGCTCGCCAGCTAATTTTTAAGGGGTCAAAAATTGTATTTCTTAAAACGAATTACGCATTAAGGTGATGCGAAAGTGGCATCAAAGGGATCAAATCGTTTATGAAACTCTTCACTGAGCTGAGTGTACCGAATCAATTGATATTTTACCACATGAATATGAAAGTCTTAAGGTGATATGAAAGGGTCATTACATGTATATCAAAACGTCAAAATATTGATAAAACATTGTTTTAAAAATGAAATTTCACGAGCACCACGTTCTTTCTTAAGGTCTCCATAATCACGTGCTGAAGTTTCAAATGTTTCGGTGCACTCAGTTTGTAGAAATGTTTTATAAATATTTATCCTTTCAAATGATATATTTGACCTTAAGAAAGAACGTGGTGCTCGTGAAATTTCATTTTTAAAACAAAGTTTTATAAATATTTTGACGTTTTAATATATAATACCTTAAGGTCATTATATAAATATATATAATGCTACCGAATCAATTGATATTTTACCACATGAATATGAAAGTCTTAAGGTGATATGAAAGGGTCATTACATGTATATCAAAACGTGAAAATATTGATAAAACATTGTTTTAAAAATGAAATTTCACGAGCACCACGTTCTTTCTTAAGGTCAAATATATCATTTGTAAGGATAAATATTTATAAAACATTTCTACAAACTGAGTGCACCGAAACATCTGAAACTTCAGCACGTGATTATGGAGACCTTAAGGAAGAACGTGACGCTCGTGAAACTTCTTTTCTGTTACAAAATCTTTTTATTTATCTCAGATTAGAACTAAGGATACATATTTGTTCATGAGCACCGCGTTCTTCGTTAGGCCTCCATAATCACTTGTTGAAGTTTCAAATGATTAGGTGCATTCAATTTGGAAAAAATTTTTGTTAATATTTTGACGTTCTGATATATAGTATGACCCTTTCATATCACTTTAATACTAGAAGAGTTTACTTGCTCGAGACCATAGACGGAGTCAATGTGCGACCTCGGTTCCGAATGACTAAGTCCAACCAAGGACTACTAATTGAACGAATCGTGCAATGCCTTGTATGACTTGGAATTCTTAATTCTCTCAATTCACTCGCTGGTCATGTACATTCGATAACGTCATTGACGTAATAGCCTTTGTCGAGTCAATGGTAGCTTTATAATACTATATTGTACAGAAAGTATTTGTATATTAAATATCTCTACGTGATGTAAAGTAAAATCCCCGATGGACTTTTCTTGTTCTTTCGGAACTGTTGAATGAATTTAATTGGTGATAAGCACAAAGTGCTAAACTAATCTAGATCGTCTATCTAAGGTCTACGTAACTTTTGCAGAGGTATGAATATATAAATATCGTACACGTTTTACTTAGGATACTACCGACATAAGTTTAATAAATATTTTGACCTTTTGACGTATATAGAATGACCCTTTCATATCACCTTAAGGCGATGTGAAAATGGCGTCAAAGGCGTGTTAGTACGTATTATCGCGTTTATACTTTCGTTTCTTAACATGTATCGTTTTTCGTTTTTTTCGCCTCAGGTGTATCTCTCTTCAATCCACAATTCTGCCATGTTAAATACTTTGTTTAAACAAATGTTAGCTTATTTATCGGAGTTTATACACATTTCTTGCCGATCGCAGTGGCGGACGAACCCCTCCCCTCCCTTACAAACATCCAACGAAAGGCAATAGGTTCTGAAGGAGGAAATAGATTTCTCTAATTTCCGAGTTAATAGCCCCTCGGGGAATAGTTTTTGCATAACATTTCATTTGTCATAAGCATAAAATGTCATTTGGCATAAGCGTTGACTACTGTATTTGGTTTCAGGAACGGTGACGGCGTCGCCCAGTCCTTTGGGGTTGTCGTTGACTCCGCCGCCAACCTTGGGAGGTTCCCTGGGAGGCCTCGTAGGTGGCGCCAGCCGCGTCTCCGCAGCGCCCGGCGCCGAAGCGAAGTTCCGGGCCAACGCCGTGCCAGCCCTCACAGCAAATGGGGTCTTCGGATCCAGCAGCTCTCTCTTCCCGAATCTGGTCGGCAAACCCGGCCGTGGAGGCGCCCCGGGTGTCGTGGGCGAGAAGAACACCGGAGGAAGATCGCGTCTCCTGGAGGACTTCAGAAACAATCGGTCGGTGTTGACCCTTTCGCTACGCTCAGCGAAGATATTAAGTTCCCGCCGTTATTAACATAACGTAACGCAAATAATTCAGAAGTCCCATAGAGTCCCATTCGGAGATCCTATGTTAGCGCTTGATGTTCTAAAAGTTGGCTAACAAACCAGAAGTGGGGGGTAAAAGAGAGATCGCATGTGTTAGCCAACGACAGGGTTGGGTAATTTCACGATTTTCGAGGGTTTTCACATACATTACGTAAATCAAGTACTGTACCGTAGAAAACGTGGAAAACCAGGAGAAACGTATCAAATATGGCGGACAAGACAACGTAGGGCATGCGGTATCCGCTGGGTTATGAACATCCATCTTGTCCATTTGTTTCATCCCATAATTTACTTTTTGGTCTCCCACCTTTATACGTTTTGATACAAATATTGGTTACGTATCTTGCGACTTCAAGTTATCAGTTAACATTTTCACAATAGTGAAGTAAATTTCCTTTACATTGAGTATTGTACTAAATGGTACAATACTCAATGTAATACGACACAGCTGTCAATAAAAATTGAGACAATTGTGCACCAATTTAGAATACTAGTAATCGAGAAACTTGCATTTAAACGGGATAAAAGTTTAAAAGTGGCTTATGAGCTTCTGTGCACAGATTAAGGTAAAACGAGGTCTGGGAAAGAACATTTAGTTGGCACTGATTGCTACAGATGGCGCAGTGTGACACTGGGTCGTCAAATAAAGAATGAAAAATCATTAGTTCAGGGGATTTCTGGAGTTTCACTTTCATTTCTTTATCATCATTGTACGGAAACGACATATGGAGTATACCGTTGAGTACATTGAGTACTGTACCATTTAGTACAATACTCAATGTACTCAACAGTATACTCCATATGTCGTTTCCTTTACATTGAGTATTGTACTAAATGGTACAATACCCAATGTAATACCACACAGCTGTCAATAAAAATACGAACGTCGGTAACGTAGGTAGTTAGGCAAATCATGTTTACCGACGTCGATTGAATTTCTCGACGGGTCTCGTGTCACCTTAACAAAGGAATACACCTGCTCATAATTACAACGATTTTCCAGATTCCCGAATCTTCAACTACGCGACCTGGCCAATCACATAGTCGAGTTTAGTCAGGATCAGCACGGATCGCGATTCATCCAGCAGAAATTGGAGCGTGCCTCCGCCAACGAGAAGCAGCTCGTCTTTCAGGAGATTCTGGCATCCGCTTACTCTCTCATGACCGATGTCTTCGGCAACTATGTCATCCAGAAATTCTTCGAATTTGGCACCCCCGAACAGAAGTCTACACTCGCCCAGAAGGTAGCCACATACTCGATGATGACGTTCAAGAGGCCTCATTACTCTAGACGATCAAAATGAGATGATACTTACGAACCAGAAAAATACTATACGTCGTATTAACTTGAAATTCTCTACACTAAAAGGGGATGTGAAAGTGACATCCGAAGAGTCAATCGTTCATGAAACTTTTACTCCGAACTGGGTGTGCTGAATTATTTCAAAATTGACAAAGTGAATGTAGAGACTATATGGAAGGTCCTGACACTCGTGAGATTTCGCTTTTCAAAACAAATTTTTAATATATCTATGAAAAAATTTTTAAAAATTGTAATTTCTACTAAGGTGCATCGAACTAGGTGCATCGAATCTGTTGAAATTGTACGATCTAAATATGAAGGTTCTAAACAAGCTCCAGCACCCAGGAAATTTCATTTTTTATTATACGAAAAATATATAATTTATAAATAAATTTAAAAAGTGGAATTTAAAGGGTATCAGGACTTTCCTTAGGGCCTCCATATTTACGAGGTGTAATTTCAAACGATTCAATGCACCCAATTCAGTGAAAAGTTTCAGAAACGAGACTCCTCAACCGCTACTTTCATATCTTAACTACAGCTTATTTTTTTTTTTTTTTTTCACGTAAATATATAAAATTATTCCACAGTTCCATTTCGCTCTCATGAAATTCTGTTTCATTACATTTCACTCGTGCCTTTCTATTTTTTTTCATTAGAGCCTTATTCAAAGCCAATTACAAAGATATTCGAGGCTGCCGATTGCCCATTTAAAAGCCTAATAGATAATTACCGGCTTTACATTGCAAATGAAAAATGGGATCAATAATTTATTCCCAATCGACCCCAAGTTAAGAGAGTACCCAACAATAGATTTTTCCATAAGTTAAAACTTGGGGCCATATTTTATAATTAATTCCCGGTCAATTATTAGGTGGTACAACTTTGCTTCCGCCGCTTACCGCTAGAGCCATCTATAGGAAAACGGCGAAAGCTATACGCCTAATAGAATTTAGTGCTTCTAGCAATTAATTAGTGATTGGGCACAAATGTAAATGTGACCAGTAATAGCCGGCAATAATATCTTGAAAATGTGATCAGTAATTTAATGGGGATCCGACCAATCGTGCCTATCTCGGTATTGGATTAATAACGACCCTGAGTCGGCGACACATTGATGATGAATGATGATGATGTAGCGTGTCAGCTGACAAAGTCACTGTGATTATGTAGCAAGCACTGACTTCGGATTAACGACTGCGTCGGCTTTCCGGGTCCTCTCTTCAGCTGTTCCATGATTTTCCTTCTGCTCTTCAGGTTCGCGGCCACGTTTTACCTCTGGCCCTGCAAATGTACGGCTGCCGGGTGATCCAGAAGGCGTTGGAGTCCATCGGGCCCGAACAGCAACAGGAGATCGTGCGCGAACTGGACGGCCATGTCCTGAAATGCGTTAAAGATCAGAATGGTAACCACGTCGTGCAGAAGTGCATCGAATGCGTGGAGCCAAGAGCCCTGCAGTTCGTCATCGGCGCATTCGCCGGCCAAGTCTACTCTTTGAGCACGCACCCATATGGATGCAGAGTCATACAACGCATCTTGGAGCACTGCACCCCGGAGCAAACCCAGGGCATCCTCCAGGAGCTGCACACCGCCACCGATCAGCTGATACAGGATCAATACGGAAATTACGTGATTCAGCATGTCCTAGGTACCCAGACAGACAAAGTTGAAAATTGCATCTAATTTGCCTCATAGAAGATCATGAAATGAGTCATGAGGGTGTCGCTTATGAGTCCTCGTTTGGAACCTCATATCCGTAGGACACAATGACGGTCTAAAAATACTTAACCCTTTTAGTGCCGGAGGCCGATATATCGGCCCTCGCTGCACTGGCGAAAAGTGCCGGAGGCCGATATATCGGCCCGCACCTTGTAGCGCTTTACTATTCGCTTTGCGAGAGATCTCTATCTCAAAATAAATTTATAATACGTTATAAATAGTCTAATTTCATTACGAGAGAATTAAAATAACGATACAACAACACCTATAACAACCTATAACCTACCCGTAACAACCTATAACCTATAACAATTACTTGTTTCGGATGAGATAATCCGTCCGGCGCCTCCCATGTGCCTTGGAGTTATTTTTTATGTTTCTCGTGCAATATTACTTATTTTGTTAAAAAATATATTGGAAATTTAAAATATATACTTTGCAATAAACGGTCTATATAAATTTATGATAACAAGATGACTTTTCCTGTGTGCAATTACGTTTTGAAACGGAGAACTCAATTTTTCTTTTTTTTTTTTATCACTTATACCTTTGTTATTTATGTAGTTTTCAATGAATATAGAAAAATTAGCGTCACCGTTTTATTCTCTATTTTGTCCTTAATGCCCTGCTTTTTGAATTATGTAAATATTGCTTTTCGTTTTGTTTTTATGAGCCTTTTTCCAAATCCTAGTAAAATCGTAAAATTCGGCCGGTTATCTCCGCATAAGCACCTCTTTTTCGCCCGGCACTAAAAAGGTTAAATATGAAAGAAAGTTAAGCACATGCAATGTGGCAATGTTTGTACGCATAGGTATAACAAAATTTATCTCACGCATTGCTGATAAATAATTTCAGCGTCCGTAGCTCGTTTTTAAGGCATGGCGTGGTGTTATGGCTCCTGTTAAATTTTCCATATATTTTCAGCTCATAAATATCAGTTGTGGCATAACTGGCATATGACTTGAGTATGCGGTAAACATATTGCTACAACCATTTACAACAAATTTGCCGGGAATTTTTCTTCAAATTTATTATGTAATATGCGTACATATATTGCAGACATTTCTTGCAGCAAGTGGTCTGCGAATTGCTTGTAAAACGATTTTCTTGATCATGTTTTCTTCGTCATCATTATTATTTATAATTTAATTTTGGAATTATTATTTTTCGCGCTTGGTCGCGCTTACAAGCATTCTATGTAATCGTACCCTGACTCATCTCCTTGCACGAAGTCTAGTATAATAACCCGTGTCTATTCTGTCGTAGAACACGGCAAGCCCGAGGATAAGGCTCAACTGATAAGCAGTGTCAGAGGTAAAGTGCTCGCACTCTCTCAGCACAAGTTCGCCAGCAACGTCGTGGAGAAGTGCGTGACGCACGCCACAAGAACAGAGCGCGCTGTTCTCATCGAGGAAGTGTGCGGCTTCAACGATAAGTAAGTTCCATCTTGGAGACGAAAGTTCTAAGAGATGTCTCAGGTTTGTTCGCGTTGTCTGCATTTTCTACCCTCGAGGGTGACGAGGGTACTACACTTTTCTTGAAAAGTGCAGAAGGGTAGATACACTTTCGTCGACGTCCCGAGCGCCAGAAACCTCACGAAAGTCCAAGATGGCCGATTTAGTAGAGAGGTACGCGATTTTGCGGTTATCCGTATCGGACGATGACGAATACGAAAACGTAATGCTTCTTCCAGCCTTCCTTCTTGAGCTGTCTTCGTATTCTTCAAATCCTACAATTCGTTCTATTACCTTGTAATCGTAGAAGATGAAAATTCCTTTCACGAATTTCAGGTATCGAGGATCAATAAGGGTAAGAATATTATTGCAGTGGAATGAAAAACAATTTAAGTACGACAGGGAAAAATTATAGTTGAGTTCGTTCAAACCGCGGTTACGTAGTAATACATAAGTATTGTAAATTTTTTCAAGCATTATGTACAATACTAAAACGCTAAATCGTTCTATACACGAAGAAGATGCATTAATAATTACTTCTCGCCCTCGCTCGGGATCGAGGGTAGAAAGGGTAGAAAAAGTGTATCCTCGGGGTAGATGCCCTCGCTAAACGATCAGCGACATCTGCGTCACTTCCGTCGACACGAACGCCAAAGTGTACACTTTTCGTAAAAGTGTAGAAAGTGTTGGCAAAGCGAACAAACCTCTTGACACTCAGAAAATTTTATCTGTACTTTTTTACAGTAGACTCCCGTATAATGCGGTTAATACGTTACGTCCTACATGAATTCGCGTTATAGGAAATCGTGCTGTACAGGAATTGTTCTCGCATAACGCGCATAATGTGTCTTGTTATTTGGCGCGTTGTACGAAGAATCGCGTTATAAGAAAGCCTGATGTACGGTAATTGTTCTCGTATAACGCGGCCAATGTGTCTTGTTATTTGGCGCGTTGTGCGAAGAATTGCATTATATGAAAACAGTAGTTGCCATGTCTTTGACGCGTTATAAGAAATCCTGCTGTACAGGAATTGTTCTCTCATAACGCGCATAATGTGTCTTGTTATTTGGCGCGTTGTACGAAGAATCGCGTTATGTGTCGTTATTTGGCGCGTTGTACGAAGAATCGCGTTATGTGTCTTGTTATTTCTCGTATTGTATGAAGAATCGCGTTATATAAAAACAGTATTTCCATATCTTTGACGCATTATAAGAACTCGTGCAGTACGGGAATTGTTCTCGTATAACGCGCATAATGTGTCTTGTTATTTGGCGCGTTGTGCGAAGAATTGTATTATATGAAAACAGTAGTTTGAATATCTTTGGCGCTTTATAGGAAATCATCCTGTACGGGATTTTTTTCCCGTATAATGCGCATAATGTGTTTCGTTATTCGGCGCGTTGTGCGAAGAATTGTATTAGATGAAAACAGTAGTTGTCATATCTTTGACGCGTTATAAGAAATCGTACTGTACAGGAATTGTTCTAGCATAACGCGCATAATGTGTCTTGTTATTCGACGCATTGTACGAAGAATCGCGTTATGTGTCTTGTTATTTCTCGTATTGTATGAAGAATCGCGTTATATAAAAACAGTATTTCCATATCTTTGACGCGTTATAAGAAATCCTGCTGTACAGGAATTGTTCTCGCATAACGCGCATGCGAAGAATCGCATAATAACCCTCTTAACCATCTCTCCCCGACGAGTAAGCAGCATACAGTAACGCCATCTCCGTACCTTTGCAGCTCCTTGAACGTGATGATGAAGGACCAGTACGCCAACTACGTGGTGCAGAAGATGATAGACGTGGCCGAGCCGGCGCAGCGCAAGGTGCTGATGCACAAGATCCGACCGCACCTGGGAAGCCTGCGCAAGTACACCTACGGAAAGCACATCATCGTGAAGCTGGAGAAGTTCTTCATGAAGACGGCCTCGGCGATGGGAGTGGCGACGCCCTCGGGCGGGTCGACCGGGGCGGCGGACCTGGGGCCGATCGGGCCCCCGGCATCCGCCGCGGGTTCCGTGCCGACCCCGGCGCAGCAGCCCACTCAGGTTTTATAAGCTCCGACGCCGAGACGAGCAGTCCCCCTCGCACGCCCGGGTTAGACCTTGAGGAGAAAGCCAGAAGACCACCCAAGACCGGCCAAGGTAGCGCCAGTGTCGCGCCGATTCCCGCAACTCTCGCGCCTGGAGGACGAGCGTCGTCTCCGTCGAGGGGCAGACGTGGGGAAGCCAAGAGCAGAGGTCGAGCCCCGGGGCGAGGCCCTGCCGGAATCGGCCCGGCACTCGCGAGGTTAACGGAGCACGCGAGCAGTTCCGCAGAGTCGATGGTTAGGAAGTCTCGAGCCAGTGGATGTTCCATCGACGAACGAGCGAGGAGAGGTGCAGGAGGTGGAGCCGTCGCCGAGGCGCGAGGCCAGGTCCTCGTGGACGAGGCTCCTAGGGCGTGGCGACGCTCCTCTTAGAGATAGACGGCCGTCGAGCACGGGGAGTCGGGTCGGGCCGGGTCGAGCGCGTCGACCTCGCCTTCCGCGATGACGACGGCCTCCTCGGTCGGCCCTTACCCTGGTCCCCGGGGCTCGGCCGCCTCGAGTAAGGAGGATATTAACTCGGCCGGATGTCAGACGTCTAGACGGCTAGGATAGACCTTAGTTGGCTGCATGCATTTAACAATTTGTACGACGGTCGCGACGGCGACGGCACGGCGCTGCGGTCGCCACCTCGGAGCCGCCATTTCGGAGCCGGCCGTTTGAAAGTACCGGGCGACCTCGTCGACCTCGACCGATTAGGGAGTGCCGTGTCCTCGACCGTAGCGCCGCATATTGCGAGGGGAGAAAAAACCCTAGTATTATCGTTGTGTACGGTTTCGGCGTCTAGTGCCGATCGGCCTTAAGATCGGAGACAAGAGGCGAACTCGATAGAGAGGTTAGGCGTCACCGGACCTTGCCCGTCTGGGAACCCCCCTTTCTTTGCTTTCTATTTTTTCCCCTTTTAAGCGTTTCCGAGCGCGCGTCTTGACACGGGAGTGGGAAAGTCGAGCATCTCTGACCCAATCGATGGACCCCCCACGGGGGAAACCGGTGCCCGGACTCTCGGAACGTTTACCTTCCTCGTTTATTATCTGATCTTCTACTTCACACCTGGGAGTCGTCCATATAACGATTACCACGGTTTCGCAGCGTGTCCCCTCTTCATTTTGGGAATAGCTTCGACGGCGGAGCCAAGACGCGCGAGCGCCCGAGACCTCCTCGCTGCAGAGTACGTTTACACCGGTTACCTCGCCGCGGTTTTAGACGCCTACCGGTGTTGGACGTGTAAACGCCGTTTTACTCTGGTCATACCGGTAACCCTGGCGTAAGACGATTAACCCCGGCGGGTATAAACCTAGGTAAAGTAGCAGGGGTAAACGTACTCTCGTCGTCCCGGAATTCCTACCCCGGGCGACGGAGAAGACCGTCACGGGAGATGTATAAAATTATCGGCTCCGTTTCTCCTGGATATATTACTTCGCCCCTGATTACTCCTCCCTCCCCCTTACCTTCGAGCCTTTCTTTTTTTACGTTGACCCACGAGCGAGAATCGCGAGATATCGTCCCCTCTCCCTCTCCCCCCTTTCCCGGCAACAGCGCCACTCCCAATGGTTCTCCTCTTCCCCCCAAAACCCACACGGGAGACTCCTCGAATTTTGTAAATTGTGATATAAATAATTAACGATGTGTATAGGTTCAACGCGTCCACCCTCCCCTCTCCGCGAGCCCCTTCGTGGCCTCGAGGCACCGGAAATTCGTCGTTTCGTGTCGTTTTATCCCCCCCAAGCCCCATCCAGCCCTCTTTTAAACGGACTCTGTGAATATTGTGTATTATACTAAATGGTAATTAATTAAATTTAACTATGAGTTAACCCGCCATCCATCGAGAAACGCCGCTGTGCCCCGAGTCGACACACGCGACATCTTACGTCACCGTTTCCCCATCGGAACGCCCGCCATCTTTTATCGAATCCACTTGTAGAAATTTCTCTCATCCCCCCCAGTCCCCACCGAATTGTAAGATAGGACACTCTTTTGACCGCGGAAGACGCTCCGTTGCCAAGGTACATCCCCCTTTTATCCCCGTTTCACCCTGAACGTCCCGCCACCCCGACCCACCTCGCACATTTAGCATTTACTGCCGCCCGTTTGATGGTACGATTGAACGCGATCAAGACTCAATTGTATATTGTGTAAATGATAGAACGCGATCGTCTCCGTGGCGTCGACGAAGTCGGCTCGCGCGGCGCGCTACAGGTCGTTTCGTCCGATTTCCTCGGTTTAATTGCCCCCGCCATCTTTGTAGAGACACCCACTTGCACGGCCCGCCGACAGAGCCCCTCGCGGCCGTCCCGCCAAGCTGGCCGGAGGTAGAGAGGCCATCGAGAAGAGTACGTTTGCAAAATCAAGGATTCTTTGTACAAATACGATATGTATATGGTTATTAACTGACGACGTCAATGAGGATAGGAGGGTATCCGTCTTTTTTTCTTTTCTCTCTGCCGAAAGTCTCGTCGAAGGGACGACACACACCATTCGTTACGTCGCATCGTCTGTAAATTTAGTGGCGATTAGAGAGTGCAGGGGAAGTTGTATAGAGAATTTCGAATGTGTGATCCCTATTGTCTCTTAGCCCGTTCGTCCCTGTCGCGCGATTCAAACCGCGGGAAAGCCTCCGGCGAACGAGGAGAGTCGGCCGACTATCCGGGAATCCTTGTCCACGGGTCGAGGAAATGACGAATAGAGACGAAAAGGCGGAAATACGAGAAGACACGAAGGTCGCCACAGAGCCGCCGGAAGTGGGATCCGGCCGAGTTGCGCGCCTCCACCCTCCCCGCGAGCCGCGTGTCCACTCTCCTCTTGTACAATGTATAAATATTTCGTTATAGATGTTAAATAGATATTCGAGAAATGGGAACACGAGGCGCGCAACTCGCGGACCGCGTTCGATTTCTTTTTCTTTTTTTCTTTCTCTTTTTCCTTTTCTCGTTTGTAAAAAGAAGGAACACACACACACGCCCGGCCGTTGCGTCTCGGACGGAGGGAAAGAGACGGGGCAGAGGAAGGGCGCGGCTTTCTTTGTAAGATATTGTAAATAACGATTTATTAATGGGATTTTTGAGAAATTTTCTAGGTGGAACTTTTCAGCCCTCTGTCGTGTCTCTTTCTCTCGGTGGCGGCGCGTCGACGCGTCTCCGGGTTCGCGCGGAGGTTCTACCGCGGAGAGGAACGAAGGGATGGTTACAAAATTGAAATAGCTCCCTCGTAACGGCTTCCTCTTCTTAACACTGTAACGAGACGTTATCTCGATTGTCTCCCTTGCTTCCTATTTGTTTTCATTGTTCATTTAGACCGTCGGTGTCAGGAAGAGCAGCGGCGATATCTAAGCGCGGCTCCTTTGGTCTTCGCCAAAGGCTCTTCGTTGTCCTTCTAATTGGCATCGCTGCGAGCATGCTCACCTTTTCGTTTTTGGCATTCGTTTCCTTAGCCATGGCCCTTCGCCATTTTGGATCCGTTGCGTTGCCGTTAGCGCTCCATCGTTACTCGCTTTAAGCAATGGTGATATCCCGACCGATATCGAGTTCTTTTAGGGCGCGATTTATTCTCTACTGGAAGGTCACCGCCATGTATCCGCATCGTTTTTAGTTACTTCGTTTAATAGACAGCCGCAGTTGGCGTGCATTTACTCCTCCTCGACCGTAGGGAACTTAGTTTTTAGCACGTTTGCGCGTTAGATTTTAGACGCCGAGATGGATCGCGCTAATCCGGGTTATTCGGGACTGAACGACTTAATTCCTGTGTCTTCGTCTTCTCCCGGATAAGTTTCGGACGTTAACGACGTCGCGAGCTGCCCGTTAACTAGCAGGAACTCCGCTAGAGGTTCCACCGTCACCTTCGATCGCTTATCCGACGAGGAACCGTTCCCTAGGGTGCTCGTGTTGCGCGAAGTCGTGCAATGGAAGACGACCCACCACCGCTCATTTTCTTCTTCGAAAGTCACCCGTCCTCATTTATACCGATCGCATCTCTGAGATCATCTTGCCGGTGTTTCCGGAAGCGTCCTCCAGAGGGCGATGTCGATAGACGGCACGTTGGATTGGTTAGGTTCCTCGTGGAAAAGGCAAAATTGTAAAATGCGCCCAAAAGATGAAGCAAGGATTGAGGAAACTCCGTCCTCTCGCCTTCTACGCGGCCATTTTTAGTAATTTTCCGGTTTTATAGAGAAATCTACACGTCCGTCGTGAGGATTCCCTCTCGGGGAACTTCCGTAAATGCCGATTTCGTTGGGAACCGCCAGACATACATTCCACCCCACTTCCCCGTTCAGGGCAGACGTTTAAACGAGTTCTATAAATGCGACCCTCGGCACATCATCGCTCTTGTATTTAAGGAATGATGAGAGAATAGTTCCTTCGTCTCTGTAAATCACGCGTCACCTTCTTTGTGTAAATTTGAGAACGTTAAGGCAGACTCGCCGAGAAGGCGCAACCGCGGCGACGGCCTGCGCGCGCATCCCCCCCCACCACGACTCCAGAGCAGCGATCTCATTGGTCGACTCGTCGCGGGCCGTCTACGAGGAAGCGGGAGAGGCTTAGACCATGTAACAGACTTTAATAACTAATTAGATTGTTAACATAGACCGTTAGTAATGGCAAAATGTACGTCCAACCGGAATTCCGGTCACCCCCGACATATAAGTTCAAAATACAACATAAATCAGTGGATAAAAAGAGCGTGCTTTGGATTCAATTGGACAACCCAACAATATATGATACAAAAGAAGAAAAATATGTACAAAAGGAAATTTATTATATGAAACAGTAGAAACTTCTGCGGGAAATGTCATGTCCTATATCCGGAATTTCATACAAGACCTCGAGTACTTATTGCATTTACATGGATAAGTAAAATCAGCTCCAGTATTCCAGCAGACTTGAATGCAACAATACAGTGTCATTTTGAAATTCTTTTCAAAAATTAACCATTTTAAACCAAAGTATCACAGATATACAGACATGGGGTGGACAACATCATGTCTATACGACGCAGGTTTATTTCCACTGTTAGCAATCTAGTTTTTAACAGATATCTCTGTGCGTCAGTAACACAAAGTGCATCGCGTTATCGCGATGGGGATAAAAAACTAACCGGAACAACGCTTGACCTCGTACGTCACATCTAATGCGGTTTTTGTTGGTTTTTTAACCGCAACGCGTTGACGCGCCGCATTCTGTGCGCCACCCGGCCCTCTTGCGTCTAAACCTGAAACCTTGCGACTCTCCTGTTCCTCGAGACAGCCCACAAGTAACTCGGCATTTCAATTTGCTAGTTAAATCCTGAGTCGATACATACTCGTTGACTATCGATTGCAAGATCCCCTCGCCATTGATTTTCGCCGGCCCCCAACAATCGTAGCGCACGGTTATATATATTCTCCTGATTTTTACGCCACCCCTCTATTGATTATTCGGTAATGACTAATCGCTAGACATTATATATATATATATTATACATATATACATATATACATAAACAAGCCTCTCACGTAAGACTATAAATACGGTATAGAAGCCCGCCTTTCTCAATTTCCCCTCCCCGCGTTATCAGGAATTTCCTTCCCCTCCCTCTCGTCCCTTCGACCGTTGAGTGATAAGTAAGCCCCTTTACAACCATTTAAGCCGACGAGAAACCCTCAAAACCAGTCGATCCTAAAAAAACACATTTTTTTAAGGATTTCCCCCCGAACTGCCTGAAATTTCAACATACTATACATGAGCATGTAAGGGATGTCCCCACTATCTCAGATTGTTAATCTTCAAACAAGACTTAGGTTAATCCAAGGATACTTTGTTGAAAGTAATTATTTTCAAAGTGTCGGGACATTTGTTAAGGTCTCAGGAGTGATGTGCTGAGATTGCCGGCATTTCGTAGGAGTAGCCTTTAAAAAATGCGTTTTTTTAGATTAATTGTCAGACTGGTTTCCGAGGGTTTCGCCCCGCCTTAAGGTTTAGTAGACGAGCGTGTGGTAGGGCGTCCAATCGCGCGCCGTGCACACCTCGTTCGCTATTGTCTCTTATCTACTTAAATAAGCCACTTTGGGGAAATACTTAAAAAAAAAACAAGAAAGAAAAACAACCGACTTTTGATTATAAATAGTGTAAATTTTTTATATAGAGCGCGCGCGCGAGAAAACGTATTAATATTAAACGGCTGGCGGGCCGATCGCTTGCGAGCAAGCGTCCGCGATGGCGCCGCCATCTTGTGTAAAAAGGAGTGAAACACCGCATTCGGACACATACACACAGCCTTTTCGACATTTTCGTTTAGTTTATATTTCATTTCTTTCCCTAAGAAGGACAACAAGACGGTAAAGAAAAGCTGCGCACGTGTATAAAATACGTCTCATCTCGTTCGAACCTCGCGCTCGCCTCGCGAATCGCGAGAGTCGCGTATACATTTTATATCTCATTCCCTTGCGTTTCTCCTTCGATCTCGTTGGTTTAATGTTTTGCGTAAAGGAGGAGCCGAGTTCGAGTGGCGTTTCGTTTGCGTATATAGCCCCCGATTCGGCGATTCGCGAGGCGAATATTAGTCGTAGCGTTAACGCCATCTTGGTCTTCGTTGCTTTCGCTCCGCCATTTTCTCTTCCCCCTGCCTGGCCCTCTTTGTTTATCTCTCCCTCCATTTTTTCTCGCACTCCCATCTCCCTATTTATCCTTGGATGCGAAGGAGCAGAAGGAAACGCGCGCGGATATCGAAATTCGTCGTTTAGTTACACGTATCCCCGCGTCTACTTGTATACTCCGTCTCCGTTCTTCAGCGGCTAAATAAGTAACTTTCGCTCTCTCGTTTGAGCGCCCGTGCGCCGCCATCTTGGAGACCATGTTCGCGTGTCCCGGAATCGCGGGACGGGAGATAACGGGGGCCTCCATTGATAAGATGGGAATACTTATCTCTCTACTAACTGGAAACCTGATGCCCAGTTCTGGGATTCTGTACATTACTATTGTTATTCCAATGGGCTAACGATATCAGTTACTATCAATTTGGCGCACAGAATTCCGACCTAGGGGGCCTATTCTGTAACTCGTAATGACTTATGTCGTTATCGTTAACCTGTGTTATTTCAATCACGATTTTTGTCCTTACGAGCTCGAGAATAGGCCTAGAGCGAAAGAGCGTGGCGATTCGAAGCGACTGCAGCGCCTCCAGTTACGGGCCTGTGAACTATTGGGCGCGCTTATGCATCCTACCTTGCACCGGTTTTATAACTACTGACGTTAAGTCTCGTGTAAACGCCGTTTTATCTCGGTTTTACCGGTTAACTGCGTTTATACGACGCTTAACCCCAGTAGTTATAACAGGCAGTTGTAAAACTGCACGGAAGAAAATATTTCGTAGACCACATCACAAAATTCTTTGGTTAATTATATCAAATTTTGTGGCAGATAACGTAGAATATTAAAGTAATTTAGTACGTCATACCAAAGTATTTGATTAATTGTCTAAAATATTTTCTTCAAATTAACGAAACGACTTAACTAAAAGACTTGATCAATGAACCAAACTTTTTTTTTTTCCTAAAGACGGTGTAAGATAGGACGTGTCAGTGTATAAAATATTGTAGCGTCTGCGCATGCGTTGAAAGCAGCGCGCTGTTCAACGTAACCTATATTGATATACAAGGATGTAAGACTGTATGTTTGTATGTTCGTGGTGATAACTTGTACGTTTAATCCGAAACTACAGATCAGCGCATCTCCTTTCGCGCATGCGCACTAAGTTACTTAGCTCCTCAGTAGTCCCGCAGTCCGTATTTAGTGGCGCTGGAGTGCCTTCAATTTGTCATTCGTATGCAACAAGAAGTCAGTTAATCAACAATCATCCCATGTCGAAAGCGCCCATTCTCGTAAGATCACCAAAGTTAAGCAACGTGTCGGTACTTGGATGGGTAACCGCCTGAGGACGCCACAAAATGACTAAGTCTCCACTGTCCTCTTAAATCCAGGATTTACTTGGTCCGGATCCAGTAAGTCGCATGTCTCCATCGCATCAATAAATGCGCAGGCTCGATCCTGAGCGTTAAGATTGACACTTAAATTTGGATTTACTGGGTCTGGACTGGATAAATCCCGGATTTCGAGTACGATGGAGACGTAGTCAATGTTGACACTACAAAAAAAAAAGAGAAACGGAGATGGATACGGAAATCAGCTCCCAGTTAGTACAGAGATCGGTGGCTGCGCCTTTGTTTACGGCGCATCTTGCGTGGACCGACTGGCGCGCCGCCTGTCGCTCCAATGCCGAACTAAACCGCTAGGCACGACCGCATCCGCCCCAGAAAACGGGGCGCTTCAAATTTCTACCGTTTTTCACCGACTTTTCCAGCGCACTCGCGACCGCTGTACATGATCGAATAGCTTTTTTCATACGTTTCTAATGATTTGGGGAGCGAGCGGAAGTACTCAGCGCGTCTCGCATTGGACAGGGGCGCAAGTGGAGTAACGAGGGAAAATAAATCTGTCTATGGCGAATCCGATCGATGCGTCGCTCGGCCTCCGATGAAAATATCAAATCGGGGGTTTTATCGAGGCATGAGGCAATTTCGAAGGTCCTATCGTTTTCTAGAAACCTTTTAACGGAACCCTAGATCACTGGACTATTAGGTTGAGGAATACGTTCCCGCCATTTTAAAGTAACGAACCGTAATTAAAACGGCGGGGACTTATCCCTTAACCTAATATTTCGGAGTAACGGTGCGATCCAACTGTCTCGTTCGTTATTTTTGCGAGTTCGTTAGTTGTCTAAGGTTTAACGGGTTGCCAGGAAACCATGGAACCTTTCGGAACGATCCCACGGAACCGTGCCTCTGTTTATATTGGATCTACTGGGAACCACCGACGCGCCATCTCGAGGCCCGAAAGTCGACTAATCGGCGCGACGCATAGAGTTTAATCATTCTCGGTAGAATGATAGAAAAGGTGATGAGAATTACCGTATTTTGCCGGTAGTGCGAGAATTTATGAGAACGCCCATAATCAATTTACCCATTAGTAAGGTTATCCACTTAAACATTCCATATACTTTCCATTAAAATGTCGCAATTGTCCGGAATTACGTGGAAATCTCACCAGAATAACCCTAGAATTTCCCGTAATGTTCGTGCGACTTTTGTCGGAAGGTCGGACAAATTGGAGGTTAGAATCTACCAATCGACTGTATATAGGTATTATAAATCTGAAAAACACCTAAGGTGTAAAAGAAACGTCGCCAAATCGCTCAAAAATCCATTTGGCTGGAAACTCCGCCGAGTTTCTTGGTTGTTAGAATTAAAGTTTCTAAAACGTTAAAATCGTAGCTGTAAATTTTATTTACTTTCACTCTAAATATAAATATTCATACGTTCTCGTAAATTCTCTGGGGAAAGACGTCTCGTGTTAGTGCCGACAATTTTGCGGTAATTCGTCATATTCAATTTGATTTGATTTTTTAAACTCTAGCGATCCGCCGCCTCGTCGAATCCGGCAAAGTGGAGCGCTGAAACGTTTGTACCGTTTTTCACCGATTTTTTCAGCCCGATCTAGCGCCGTAAATGTAATATATCGTCCTTCCTCGCATGTTCTTAAATAATTAAGGAACAAACGGTGGTCGAGAGGGCGCACGTGTCGCATTGGATTCGTCTTATGTAGAGGAAAATGTTGAATCGAAGAGTGCGTCGGGCTCTTCTGCGAAGCGTCCGGCGAACGGAAGTCGTTCTCACGTCTACCTTAACCTTCTCTTAAGGCGATGTGAAAGTGACGTCGAAGAGGTTTCATTTATAAAACTTTTCTCCCAACTCGATTTACCGAATAGTTTGAAACTTTACAACATGAATGGGGAGACTATAAAGAAGGTCCTGAAACTCATGAAATTTCAATTCTTTCTTATTGAAACTCATGAAATTTCAATTCTTTCTTATTGAAACTCATGAAATTTAAATTCTACCTTAACCTTCTCTTAAGGCGATGTGAAAGTGACATCGACGAGGTTACGTTTATAAAACTTTTCTCCCAACTCGATATACCGAATAGTTTGAAACTTTACATCGTGAATAGGGAGACTATTAAGACTAAGACGCCACATTCACATCCCCTTAAGGCGATGTGAATGTGGCGTCAGAGAGGTCTCATTTATGAAATTTTTTCCCCGAACTGGGTGTGCCAACAGCTTCAAAATTTACAACGTGAATGTGGAGGCTATACAGAAGGTCCTGGCACTCGTCAAATTTCATTTTTTGTAACAATTTCTAAAACATCCCTGAACAAAATATTAAAAAATTGAAATGTCATGAGTTTCAGGACCCTCCATATTTATATTGTAAAGTCTGAATCGATTTGATGCACTCAGTTTGGAGAAAAGTTTCATAAACGAGACCTCTTTGACGCCACTTTCATATCACCTTAATGTAACATTTCATGAAATTCAACATTCTAAGTACATGGCAAGTTTCATAAACGAGACCTCTTTGCCGCCACTTTCGTATCACCTTAATGTAACATTTCATGAAATTCGTCATTCTGGGAACAAGGCATGAAACTATTCGCCTTAAATCGTGAGTCGCAGGAGTCTCTTCTTCGAGAAAAATGTAAATTGTTAGCCAGACTCTTCGTGGAAGATTTCGAAAAAAGAGAGAGAAGAAAAAGAAAAAAGCGCGTCAGCCATCGCACGTATTCCTTCTCTCGCTCGCTCTCTCGCTCTCCCTCTCGATCTGGATTTCGGAAAAAGGGGGAGAGAGACGGAAAGAAGGTGGAGGGTCGCCCGCTCCTTAAAACGCGACTCTTGGAAAACGGGAGAAAAGACAGGAATCGGGACGAGTCGGTGATCTCATTACGCGACGCCGCGTTTCGCCCCTTCTCGAAAAAAAAAAAAAAAATCCAGGCCAACCTAACCTAGAATTTTTCGTACACTCGCATCGCCTTCCAGATTCGAGGGTAAATTCGAATATTCGATCAAGCCCGAAAACGGCGAGACAATTATACAATCTCGCATCATCCGCACTGATACAAAATCGAGGGAAATTTGCATACATTTTTACATACCACATAAACGAAGGGGTTCACATAGAAAAGCGTAAAACGGAGAGGTTAGAAATTAAATAATGTATAAACACACGTGACATTGTATATTTACCGTATTAGTGCGTTTTTACTTCGATTAGATGTAACGTTAAATTGTAATTTCCTTTAACTTAACATAGATATGCCGAGTGCGATATACTACGGAGACAGTGTAACTTCACTGCAATTTATTGTGGCATCGGAATAACCAACTATTCAGTATGCAAATTTACAAGGGAATTTTTATCAGTGCACTCGACGAGTCGTCGCTCTTTCAGATCGGTGAGAAATTAAGGAAATAAGGAAATAAGGGAAAAAACCACACCACTCGTTACGGCTCGATATGATAATGGGAGGTTGGCGATTCTTTCAAGTTAAAGCAGAGATTGATAAGAGCGCAGTAAGAGCGAGATAAGAGCTAAGCGCAGCGCGGCGTCGCTGAAGAAATCGCGTTATCGTCCCGGACCCCTGCCGAATCGGAGAGCGGATAAAGTAACCCTATAAATATTAANGTGGACTCGTGTTGGCGATGTTCGAGTAACTCGAGTCGATGAAGTACTCGACTCGTTATATCGCTTTGATTCGAGTCGTCTCTGATCGAGTCGTTTTACTCGACGTTGACTCGACTCATCGCGCCAAATGTATGCGGAATCGAGTCGTCGATTTGCGTTGGCGATGTTCAAGTAACTCGAGTCGATGAAGTACTCCACTCGTTATATCGCTTTGATATCGAATCTTCTCTAATCGAGTCGTTTTACTCGCTATTGACTCGACTCATCGCGCCGAATGTATGGGAAATCGAGTCGTCCACTCGCGTTAGCGATGTTCGAGTAACTCGAGTCGATGAAGTACTCGACTCGTTACATCGTTTCGACTCGAGTCGTCGTTAATCGAGTCCTTTTATTCGCCAACACGCCATTGACTCGACTTATCCCGTCGAATGTATCCGAAATCGAGTTGTCGACTCGCGTTGGCGATGTTCGAGTAACTCGAGTCAATGAAGTACTCGACTCGTTACATCACTTCGACTCGAGTCGTCGTTAATTGAATCGTTTCACTCGCCAACTCGCTATTGATTCAACTTATCGCGTCGAATGTATCCGGAATCGAGTCGTGGACTCACGCTGGCGATGTTCGAGTAACTCGAGTCAATGAAGTACTCGACTCGTTACATCGTTTCGACTCGAGTCGTCATTAATCGAGTCTTTTTATTCGCCAACTCTCTATTGACTCGACTCGTCGCGCCGAATGTATGTGTCAATCGTCGACTCACGTTGACGATGTTCGAGTAACTCGAGTCAATGAAGTACTCGACTCGTTATATCATTTCGACTCGAGTAGTCGTTAACCGAGTCGTTTTCCTCTCCAACCCGCCATTGATTGAACTTATCGCGTCGAATGTATTCGGCACCGAGTTATCAACTCGAGTCGGCAATGCTCTATCGGATTCGAGTATAACTCGAGTTGGCAAAGTATTCGACTCGTCCCATCACTAGTTCCAACTGCCAAGGGCGCTGAGACAGTCGTTGTTGGTCGGTGCGAGAAAGTAACCATTAGCCCGTAACGCAACTTTTCCTCCCTCGGCTAGGAATCCAGAGACGATAGATCGCTCGTTAACAACCCGCGGGAATGGTGCGCCCTGATATTAAAGACTGATGTACAGTAAGCGCGCTATTCTCTCTTATAAGATACACACAATTACGCCTGTCGTCCCTCTGCTCGCCCGTGGGAACGCGTTCATCGACTGCGAGATTCAAATCGCGCGCCGCCGTAGCGTGGCCCGCGCGGCTGCGCAGTGGGGCGCGGAGCGCCACGCCACGGCGCCGCGCGGAACAATCCGGCACGTACTCCTCGTAACGGCGCGACCCAACACAGAGTCTACATTCTATATTTATATATGTGCATATAATTATAGATATATATATATGTATGTAATCGAGGCGTGCGCCACGGCTAAGCACGAGAGTCGCGTAGATCCCGCAGGAGGTCCTCCCCCTTTGAAAATCGCCGATCGCGGACGGCTGTGCGCCATCTCAGGGTAGTCTTTTAGATTATTCGGGACATGTACATACAAACTAAAGGAGGGAACGTTTCGGAAGGCTCCGAGGGCGTCGCGACGCTTCCACAAGGTCCGACGTTCGAGAAGCTTCTCCTAATAATAGGAATCGCGTCGGAGAAACAGCGGGAAAAGAAGGAACTAACAGGGCAAAGTAAGCCTCGCGTGGGTTTCATTAAGGTTGGAAGCTTTTCAATGTCATACGAAGGTCGTAGCCCTAAAAGGGCGCCCTTTGGGGGCGTCGCGGCGGTCCTCGACGTTACAAACGGTGATGACGGTGTTGACAATCGCCTTTTTTCTAATAGTGATATCACTTCGACGTGCGGCCGATAGAAATTTTATATTGCCAAACAGCGCGGACGTGATCGGGTCATTTTCAAAACACGACACACACATACACGAGAGCGCCGTTCAAGATGGCCGCCGCGGCTCGAGGAGACGCGACGCTTTCGGGCGGCTTTAATTCTTGGATCTGGAGTTTAGGACTCGAATTTGAGATCGGTCCTCGTTTGCTGGAGCCTTAGCGGCCATTTTGACGTCGGGTACTAATCCACTAGCGCCGTTACGGTGTCGCGTGCAGAACTAACGTAGAAAGTATCCATCGAGGCTCGACGGCCCGAGAAGATCGACTCGGGGAACAAGATGGCGGCGTTCTCGGACGCCGAGTCGAGATTCGCAGGTCGCTCGAGCCTTCCCGGAAAGCCGGAAAAGAGAAAGAAAAAAGGAAAACATGGGAAATCGGGAGAATCTCGTCCGGAAAGCATGGAGGATGTCGGAAGAGCGAGCAAGAGGGGCCGAGAGGCAAAGGGCGAGCGCAAGGGAACCGGAAAGAGGGTCGGAAAAAGAGGGAGGCGGAAAAGGCATAGGAAACCCTAAACGCAAAAGTGTATTCCATACTTAGCCGATAACTAGATAAGTGGGAAGCGGAGCACACAGGCATTCGAGGAAAGGCAAGAACCACTGGCATAAAGAAAAGGGGAAAAGAGAAAAAAAAGACAAAAAAATAATAATAATAACACGAAACTTGTATATTAGTGTATAGATTGTAGAGGGAAAAAAAACAAAACGGCTGAGAAAATGAGTCAAACCAGGAAAATCGATATAATTGCCACGCGAGCGAGAGCAGAAGGAGGAGAAAAGGAGACGGTGGTTAAGCCGGATCGTTTTCGACAATGTTTTTTACTAAACAGGCAGAGCAGCGCGAGTAGATTACGTGTCTCATTGTGTAAATCCAACCCGAGGAGAAAACGGTTCCCCCCACCCGTTTCTTTTTTCTTTTTCTTTTTTTCGTTCTTTTTTCGCCTTTCTTTCTTTTTTTTCCTTTCTTTCGATTACATTCCCATTGGCGACAGTGGCTTACCCTCGACGCGCATCCCCGCCACCACACGATCGACCTTAATGTTAAAATAATGATCGATGAAGCACGTGCATACAGACTTCGAACGTCCGTCTCGGGGTTTAAAGACACGCCGTTCGGGACGTTAACGTCTAACGTTACGTCTAAACCCACGGCGACGGCCCCGCCCGAACCGGACGTTCGTTTATCCGAGGCGCATGCTAAGAGCTGGGCAAACTTTCATTTCGCATTACCACTGTAATTATCGTTTCTCTTAAATAAACCGTATTGCGCAATTACCCACTGTGTCAGTGTTTAAACACTCGAGGAAGCCGCGAATCCTGTGGCTTCCCTTCGCGCCGTTTCTTGGTCGCTCTTCCGTTACTTCCGGTTCACGACCCAGTCACGGAAGTGGGATGTAGGGCCGTTAGAAAACCTCGCCTTAATACGTTTCCTTCCTCGATTAACCTTTCGAGGCACGGGATTTTAGTAAATAAAAAGGCCCAGTGGTGAACGGACATTTTATTATAAACTTTGTTACGTGAAACAGGCATTGAAATGGTGGGACACTTTTAACACCACCCTGCCTCAAAGGGTTAAGGGGGTGTGAAAGTGGCATCCGAAGGCTCAATCGTACGTAAAACTTTCCTACGAACTGGGTGTACCGAATCATTTCAAACTTTACAACGGGAACGTGCAGGCTGTTAGGAAAGTCCTGACACTCGTGAAATTTTATTTATTATACAAAATTTTTTAAATGCCTATAGACAAATTATTTAAAAATGGAAATTTTATGGGTTTCGGGATTTATCTTATAGCCTCCTTATTCACGTTGTCAAGTTTGAAACGATTCGATACACCCCGTTCGGAGGAAAGTTTCATACACGAGACCTCTTTGACGCCATTTTCGCATCACCTTAAGGGGATGTGAAAGTGGCATCTGAGATGTCGATCGTTCATGAAATTATTTTACGAATTATCTACCAAGTCGTTTCAAACTTTGCAACGTGAATATAGAAGCTATAAGAAAGGTCCTGACACTCGTAAAATTTCATCTCTCATACCAAATTTTTAAAATACCTATAAAGAAATTAATTAAAAATGGAAATTTTTGGGGTTTTAGGATCTCCCTTATAGACTCCATATTCACGTTGTAAAGTTTGAGACGATTCGATACACTCAGTTTGGAGGAAACTTTCATAAACGAGACCTCTTTGACGCCACTTTCGCATCACCTTAAGGGAATAGAAAGGCGAGTACTGTGAGTAAGACAAAGAAAGAACGCAATCCGCTACATATCGCGCAAGATTAAAAGAGATGGAGAGACGATTACAGCGCCGCCATTGGTTGATTTACGTACTATTTGTCGAAGATCAAACGTCCGATTCATTCTGGGCCACTATAGAGACTTCTAAATTCTTCGAGATAGGATATATGGACCCCGCTCATGCAATAACTCCTTGATTAGGAAACTCGGTAGAGTTTCGCGCCAAATATACACTTGCATATATTATTTCATTTGACTGGGGAGAATAAAAGAGGGCGAACGAGAGATGATCCTTCCTCTCTCGCTTCTCTGAGAGATGGCCCGTCGCCATATTGCGTTGCGCAGTTGTTTTGCAAAATTAGAAAAAAAGTTAAAGAAAGCGCCCCCTGTTTTCTGTCATCCAGTGCGACTGTTATCACAGTCAAATCGATGTTCGATGTCCATATATCCTACATCCATGGCATAGACCAAGCTAAAGATCTTCTCGTCCAAAAACTCAAAAGAAATAACTCAGTGAGAACTTTGAATAAAAAAAAAAAGAAACAGATTTCTTAAATCAATTAAAAGAACTACACATAATATAAAAAAATTCTAAGTCCTTTAGTAGCACGTGTTTAAATGATTAAAAAGAAAATATAGTCTATTCTGATTGTTAAATCTAAAAATTAAATGTATTGACATTTTCGCCAAAAATGTATGCCACTCATTACGTCACTATAGAAATTACATCTTTTGACAGGCGCCGTCGGAACTAGTGACAGGATCGTTTGAAATGAGAAAAAAAAGATAAGTTGTCTTAAGTTATACGTGAATTATTATCTCCTTAACTTTCCCTAATGCGGAAAAACGGCTTGACAATTTTTACCGCATGTCTTAACGCAAAAGAGCAAATATTTCTTTCGAGATATTTTGTTTAAACGTGTTAAAAATCGCTACATTTATCTTTGCATTAAGCACAGATTAGACGATAACTAGTTTCGACAGTGTCTGTTAAGAGACATAATTTGTACATAATAATAACACATAATATATGTGTTATGTGATATATCATTATATGCCACATAATAATATATCATACATATTAAATTAAATTACTCTGGATTCTAGTATTTTAGTCATTTAAACGTGTATTAGAAAAGGATTTAGAATTCTTTAACTTGTTTATTTTTTTTTTATTTATTTATCATAACTGCATATTTCTCGAGCATTTTAACGGAAGAGTCTTAATACTAGAACTATCAAACCCAATCAAAATGACTGATTTTAGATGGCCCACCACAGCCGAAAAAAATCCGCCGGTAGTTCTATTGTTAACACATTCGCGACCGCTGACGTGAATTCACGTCTCTTCAAATTCTATTCATGGTTGCCGCTGACGTTAATTCACGTCATTTTAAATTCTATTCCTGGTTGCCGCTGACGTGAATCACGTCCATAACGATACACGATACAAATTTGCGGCAACCAGTATCAGAATTTCATTATTTTCCCCGGTACTCAGTATTTAAACGGAATAAATTTCCCGCTCGCGAATGTGTTAAGCGCATCCCGCGTCGCGCCGCCATTTTGAAAAAAACACCCGCCACAAAGAGGGAGGACATTCCCCGAGATTTAGCAACATTTTCGCGCTCCCGCCCCCCAAAAACGTGGGCGAGGAAGTCTGCAAACATTTCCTTAGAACGCCTCGACCGAAAATTCGCAAACCCAACGGCCGTTTATACTAAAAACCTCTTCATGTTAATAGTCCATCTCTTCAGTGGTCTCTTTTTCACATTTCAGCGTGTCACCCTCATAAGTAGACCCACACACACGTCCCACACACACAAGAACACACACGACACACGCGAAAACAGGTACACGACACTCTCGTTTGAAGAAAAGAACAAAAAAAGATGGTAATAACGGTAATCTAAATGTAACATGTATATGATGGCTGTACAAATGTAACATTCTTTTTCCATTATGTATGATGACGAGAGACGCGGAGAGAACATATGGAATACGGAGGGAAGACTCCCTACGCAAACCGGGACGAACGATCGACGAAGAGGAAGGAAGAAAGGAAGTAAGCGCATGCGCGATCGGTCGATTCACCCCCTGAGTGATTTACTGATAAAACTACTATTACTCTTAATTATTATGAAATACCATTTCTGTAATAACATTATGATATAAAACCATACATTGGATGGCACGTCTGCCGAAGGCCTTTTTTTGATTCCGTCGTCGACCCCTTTCCATGTCGATTAAGGTGAAGTGAAACATACCGAAGAACTCGATCGACGTCGATAAAGATGATTTTTCTAAATACCTACGTTGACGACGTGCGTTTTTATATTGATAGCTGAGGCGAATTATATTGGGTATTGTACCAAATGGCATACTCCACCTGTCGTTTTCGTACAATAATTATAAAGAAATCGAAGTGAAACTCCAGAAATCCTCTGGATTCATGCCTTCTGGGGCCCTAATTGGCTGCAGAGGGATACCTTGCGCCATTTGTGATTTCCAGGTCAATTAAATTTCCTCTCCGAGACCTCGTAATTCCATCGTTTTGGCATAGAAGCGCATAAAACACTTTTTTTGCCTTTATCCCGTTCAAATGCGAGTTTATCCATTACCAGAGTGTTCTAAATTGTCGTAAAATTGTCCTGACCCTTTCGTTTCTCATATTGGAGCCTTCGATAATTGTATATTGATCGAAATATGAGAGCGCGACGCCATTTTGATTCTAGTCTGGACTGAGTTAAAACATTTTCTTGAAAAATCCAAATTTTGAATGTGTCAGGACAATTCTTAGATGATCAGGAGTGATGTGTTAAAGTTTCGGACAGTTTGGTCTAATACCCTTAAAAAAAAGTGTTGTATTCGAATCGACTGATTTGAAGGATGTTTCACTTCACCTTAACATCTTCTAAAATCTCTTACCAACAAGTCCAGCAAGCTCCGCAGCGATGAACGACCTACGCTGACATGGAAAAAAAAATCGATCCTGTTATGATCCACCTAACCTGTAAAGGGGCACAAAATAACAGGCAAAACAGAAGATTAAAACAAATCAAGGAAGGCTGAGATTAGACAGCGAACAAGATACTAGAAGTCAAAAATATTAATTGTACAGCGATCTCATTAAATTGACTGAACCGGTATTTTTCATATCACTGAGTATGCCAAAAAACTATTTAAATAAAGACTCGACAAAATGTGATCAAAACGATTGTTCGCCGTCTCTTCCCCGTCAACCCTGGCAAAATAACATGGATAAAAATAGGAGGGACTACGTGGCTAAAAAACGGATGGCTGTCCATTCGAAAGAATGAAAGGCCATCGTAGTTGCCCTCTTCTTAAGGGGCCTCTTCGGCATATAGCCTCTTCGACTCTTGCAGTCTCTTCGGGCAGAGCCCCCTACGTCACGAACGCTTGGCAATCTCCTGATTTTTCGGATTAAAAAAAAAAAAATCACTCCGCGAGCAAATCCAAAGGCTAGCAAAACGACGACCTGCGATCCGAGGTTGCGCAGTCCGTGCGTATTGCACATTTATCCAGATTCCCAAGCGCGGTCTAATTAATTTCATTCTTGAAAGAAAATTATCACAATCGCGGGTATGTCACAGGTTGGACATCCTCCGCCCTTCCGGAAGGGCGAACGATGGAAAAGTATCCCAGGTCCAGGATCTCTCCCCAAACCCCCGGGAAGAGATTCCGTCCTGGCCCTACCTGCTTACATCTAGACGTTCATTCCAGACGACTATCCTACCTCCCTAGCTATATCTAAAAGGACAAACACATTCAGCCCAACTCACTCACTCCACGATTCTCTTGCACTCCACCCGGGTGCAAAAAGCCTAATCCTAGAGAGAACATCCCGGGATGCCTCCGACACCCGAGTTCAATTTCCACATACAAACGCATTATCGATTGCCATCACAGGTTAAATTTAAACAAATTTAGCGAATACACGGAATGGATAGCAGATGGCAATCGAAGTTTATAAAATTTACCACGCCTTCTGGCCCCGACCCTTTCGACTCGCTCCTGGAGGAGTCGAAGGACGGGGGCCAGCAAAAGACGCGGCTAGAGAATGTGACACCTACCGTCGCTGACGCTGAAAACATCCTAACTTGATTAGTTTCAACAACGCTAAAGCGAGCTATCGACTCTACTCGACTTTTATCATTCAGAAATTCGACGAGAGAGAAAGGCCAAGCCCAGCTCGCACTACGGCTCCAGGGTAGTGGAAGGCTTGGCCGAAGAAACCTGAAAACCCTGAAGCCAACCCCCTCGTCGAGGCGGCGACTCTAAGACGCAGGCACTTCGAAATGCCTCCTCGACTCGGGTCCGGCTCCTCGCGAAACACTTCTCCCACGTCTTTTTTTAATTATCAGAAAAAATTCCGCGGAACCGGCGGCCCCGAAGTCGGAGGGTCGTCCGACTTCCCGGCACTCGATCAAGGATCGCGATCCGAAAATTACCGCGGAC